>NC_073695.1:164262065-164413894 GCF_029784165.1 Wyeomyia smithii | reverse complement strand
CACAAACTTTGGTGTAGCTCCTGAAAGCTCACGGCACCAGCCGGAGCGCGACTAGCTAAAGCAACACTCCGGTTAGGTACTCTTTTATAGTCAACACTTCGACGTGATATTTATCACGCCGGAGTGCACCTATATGAGCGAGCACCAGGGGTGAGTCGATTGCTATGATGAAATTTGGGCGCAAAAGTAATTTGAACTACATGTTTAATACAATGTACCTGTGTTATCATACGATAGTTTGCGCCGGATACCGCGTAAAAGGTATCTCTTTTTCGATGTAGTGTGATTCCTTACCAGATAGAAAATCACATTACCTCGGCAGCGGTCGCTCTTCGGCAGTATTTGCATTAGAATGCTATGGAAAACTTGACGGAGAAACCGCAGTCGTAGTAAGGCTTGTTCGCGATAAAACCTGGACACCCCCAAACACATACATTTCCTGAAACATTTCATCTGTATGTGAAATATTTCACAGCGTGATGCACGGTTGTTTGCTCTTTCTGAAAATATAAGTTTGGTCTACTGAACAAGTGTCTAGTCGATAATGGTATCGAAAGAAGAACAGGTGCGAAAAGTAATCGTGTGCGGTCGCAATGAAAATCCGGAGCTATCAATTAGAAAGCTTGCCAAGAAGCTTGGTTTACCTGCAAGCACTGTTCATAGCGTGCTTAAATCATTTGATGCACGTTTAACAACAGCTAGAAAGCCACGAAGTGGAACAAAAACAGATTTGCGGAACCGACAAAAGGATGCGAAGGTTGCCCAAATATTTCAGAGGAGGCCGGATCTTTCGGTACGTACTGTAGCGCGTAAAATAGAAATGTCGCCATCTTTTGTACATACTTCAAAGCATCGACAAGGAATGAAGTCGTATAAGGTGAAGACTGTGCCAAACCGCAATGATAAGCAGAATATGACGGCGAAAACACGCGCTCGTAAGTTGTATCGTAAATATTTGACGAAATTTTCCTGCGTTACGAGGATGATGAAACTTACGTCCTGGAAGACTTTAAACAGCTTCCAGGCATGTCTTTTTACACTGCCATGCAACGGAATGCTGTTGCAGAGCAGTTTGGGACGAAGAAAAGGCTAAGTTTCCTTAAAAATATTTAATTTGGCAGGCTATATGTAGCTGTGGTCGAGCAAGTAAAAGTTTCATAACTACAGGAACGATAAATAAAGAAATTTATCGTAAGGAATGCCTGCAGAAGCGATTGTTACCTTTCCTACGAAGTCATGATGTCCCCTCACTATTTTGGCCTGATTTGGCATCCTGTCACTACGTCAAGGATGTTTTAGAATGGTACGAAGCGAATGGAGTACATTTTGTATCGAAAGAGGCGAATCCACCGAACTGCCCGGAATTACGTCCTATCGAACGATACTGGGCGCTCGTGAAGAGAGAGCTCTCCAGTGCAAACAACAAGCAATAACTATAGAGAAATTTCGAAAATCGTATACAAAAGTAGCTAAATCGGTTGCAGAGAGGTCTGCATAGACCCTCATGGCAGGGATAAACTCAAAAGTTCGCCAATTCATTATACAGCCCAATTAGGTAATGGATATATTACTTTTAATGAATATCGACGTACATATAAACGAATAAAAAAAATATCCTGAATTAAACCAATTGTACGATTGTTTTATTTCAAAATTCATGTGTCCAAATTTTGTCGCGAACAAGCCTTAAGTACCATACCCTGCATGAATTTTTCACACAAATTGAGTTGTGATTGTTTGTATTACTAAAATATTTCAGGAAAAAATCTCCATGATGTTTTTAAAATAATATGGAAACAGATTTTGTAATCGAGTAACCATTACTTTCTATAGAAAAAAATTGTGCGCATTTTCTCATGAAAGACACGAATGCAATGATTTAAAAATAAAATTTCATTTTTTTTTGTCTCTGTGATTATAAGAGTCACAGACGAAATTATTTTTCTTTAGAAACAAAAGTGTTCTCCCCACTAAGTAGTCACGGTGATAATTTAAAGAACGAGTGGCATTTGGTCTTAGAATAGTCACCAAGTCACTAAGAGGTACGGGTAAATTTTTCTGGTAAATTCATGGTTACTTTTCATAGCAATAGTTTCCTTAATTAGGCACTGTGACTCTCATAAGAAAAATATACATCAGAAGTTTTGTTAAAAAGAACATGCGACCTTTTAAAAAAAATTATAAGTTATAAACATTGTCACAGTGATCTTAGTAGTCGTCTTTTCTGGTTTAAAGAAATATCAGTAAAAGTAAACATCGAGCTTTGTCGGACAAATGTTACATGTTAGTCACAGTGAATTTTTTAAGGAAATATATGTCAAGTGTTTTTTTTTTATTATTCTCGCTTATTTTCCGTCGGTCTATTTCCGCCACTGTTGTGGCCAATTACCGACGCCCAGGGAGGCGACTCCACACCCAGGTCCCTAACTCACGACCCGCTTATTAACGGACCGGCGCCAACGGCTTTACTTCCTCATGCGATGGAAGGCGTGATCCCAGAGATTTTTCGCCTCAGAAAATCTCCCGGTGTCGGCTAGGATTGAATCTAGACCAGTTGGGTTGGTTGTGAGTGGATCACGCCACCCCACAACCATCGACACCTATGTCGGCGGTGGGATTCGAGCCCAGGCGTCGAGCGTGGTTGGCGGAGACGTTACCAACCACACTAGGCCCCCGCTCGCATGTCAAGTGTTGTTAGAAAAGAATATGTGATGTTTTTAAAAATTTCGGCGGAGTTTGAGTAATCATCTCTTTTTGATCCAGTAGCATAGAAAGGATTACACAGTCACATATGTATTAAACACATATGTATTAAACACATATGTATTAAACTAACGTTCGATTAGTATTTTCTCACTAGAGACCTCATAGTAATTGATTTTTTGACGAATGCAGATAGGATTTATAATCGTTATCAAAAAGAATGCATGTTTTTTCACGGAAGTCACCAAGAATAATTGGTGACGAACACCTAGAATTCGTTGGTTCACTAAAATGGAGACGATGATTGCTAAAATCAGTAAAATTATATATTATAAAATTAAACCTTAATATGATTTGGACGTTTTCCTCGAAAATGTTCATATATTTTCTAACTAGATTATAGCAAGACTCACATATGAACAGACATTTGCGCAAAAAGAGCAACAAATTTAATTTTTCGTGTTTCTAATATATTTGAAATTTTACGAATGCTATCTAAAACCTTATTTTTCTGAGGGCGCAGGAAAATTTTAAGGGGTAGGCGATTTTTTTCACAACGAAAATGGGATTGCATGTGAGAATAGCTCTTGGCATTTATCGCAATTTCAACTTGTTTTATGTTATTGTTTATATCTACACAGTTAATTATTTCATCGGCAAAATAAAAAAATACAATTGCAATGTTCGGGAGTTAGTCACGAATAAATTATTTTATTTTGGAACTTTGTCACGGAAAATATTCATGAATGTATTGATGAAAACACCACTCGCGGTGACAATTTAGAAAAATAGAAACGTTTCTGGTTTCTCCTATAAATATCACCAAGTTGAAAATATTTAAATGTAGAATATTTCTAACCACATAGTGACAATTGCCAACAGTTTGTATAAGGCTCTAAGCCCCGCCTTATCGACGCTTTTTCAGCATTCCTGACCATTCACAGAACATATACCTTCATACAAAAAAGAATCTTCTCTTAAAGGTCAGATCGACTTGAACTGTCCTACAGTACGGTCGCATTTTACCAACAGCTCGAGGCTAAGTCTTAGACTACCGAGAGATATTAAAATTTTGTTTTTCGCTTTCAACAGGCAATCTTTTTAAAAGACTACCTGTTGAAAGGCAAAGTAATAAATTTATTTTTAAAGTTAACGAGTGTTTAGTGAATTAATTTGGTTAGTGAATTAATTTGGTTTGAGATATTTCTACTTAAATTCTATAGTGAAGTGAAAGTGTAGTGAAGTTGTCCAGTTATGCCTGGAAAAAACAAAAAAGCTCGCTTTGATGCGGCATCAAGGAAACGTGAGCCATCTCCTCCAAGTGACACTGAAATTTCGACTAACAGGTATGATATTCTTTCTTCTGTTGGGGATCTAGAATTCCAAACTTCTCATACTGAGCATAAAGCCGTTATGTAGAAGGTTAAAATTCCACCTATTGTGGTATTTGTAGCAAACTTTAAAGCATTTCGATCAGAACTTTCATCATTTCTATCGAATGTGAAAGTTAATTTTCAAATTGGTCGCCAAGGCGAAATTCGTATTTTGGCCGAATCTTTTGATGGCCATAAACATCTTTTACAGTATTTGACTGAAAAGATGTATAAATTTTACTCTTTTGATGCCAAAAACGTGAGACCGTTTAAGGCTGTGTTAAAAGGTCTCTCAAATGATCAAAGTATTGATGAAATCAAAGATTGTTTGTCAGAATCACTTGGTTTTGCCCCCAACCAAGTAATTTTGATGAAACGAAAGGCAAATGCCAAAATTTTTCAAACTGGAATACACCAGGAAAATTACTTAGTACATTTTGATCGTACCAAAGTACATAATTTAAAATGTTTAGAAAAAGCACGTGTTTTATTCAACGTGCGAATAAAGTGAGAAAATTTCAAGAGACATGGAGGAATCCATAATCTTACGCAATGTCGGAATTGTCAAGCCTATGGTCATGGAACTCGAAACTGCCATATGGCTGCAAAATGTATGATTTGTGGTGACACTAGTCACACGAAAGATATCTGCCCCGTGAAAGAGATCACTAATAGTTTCAAATGTGTAAATTGTGGGGGAAATCACAAATCTAATTTCTTTAATTGTCCTGTAAGGTCAAAAATTATTGCTTCTAGACAACGTAGGAATTCTAAACAACCTGTTGTCAATGTGGGTAATCAAAAGACTTTCAGTACTGTTCAGGCATCACCAGCACTTTCATTAGCAGGTGTGTCTGTAGGTAATAATTTAAATTCAGATAACAAATTTCAGAAAAATAATCCTGTTCAGGCAACACCAGGCAGTTCATATGCCAGTGTCCTTTCAGGTAATATTTCAAATTCAAAGAGTAACAAACCATTCGTGTTTGGTGCTGAAAAGTCAGCCAGTATTGATTTAGGTAATCCAACTCCCGAAAAGATTGAATACCTACAACAATCCATGCTGCAGCTAATGTCCGTTTTGTTAAACTGTAACTCGATGTGCGAGGCTGTTCAAGAAGGTATAAAATTTACAACTAATATTGTTATGAAATTGAAATTCAGCAATGATTTCAAATAATGCTGTAAATTTTCTAAATTGGAATGCTCGCTCTTTAAAAGCGAAAGAGGATGAATTTTTCAATTTTTTAACAGTCCACGATGTGCATATTGCAGTTGTGACTGAAACGCTTTTAAAGCCAAATATTAAACTAAAAAAGAACCCAAATTATATAGTTCATAGGTTTGATAGAATTGATGTTGCCGGTGGTGGAGTTGCAATAGTTATCCACCGTCGAATAAAACATCGTGTTTTACCCCATCTTGAAACCAAAGTTATCGAGAGTTTGGGAATTGAAATTGAAACAAGTATTGGCATTTTATTTATAGCCGCAGTGTATTTGCCTTTTCAATGCACTGGTGAGCGAAAAAATTATTTCAAGGGAGATTTGCAAAAACTCACAAGAAATAAATCTAAATTTTTAATCATCGGTGATTTTAATGCGAAACATCGATCTTGGAATAATGCTCAAAGCAATTCCAATGGAAAAATATTGTTTAATGATTGCTCGGCTGGATTTTATTCAGTTTTATTTCCAAATGGTCCTACATGTTTGTCTTCTATTAGGAATCCATCTACAATTGATTTGGTACTAACAAATCAAAGCCATTCATGCAGTGATTTATTAACTCATGCTGACTTTGATTCTGATCATCTTCCCATAACATTTTCTATTTCCCATGAAACTATTCTAAATCCCACTAGATCTGTGTTAAATTATCACAAGACTAATTGGGATAGATATCGTTCTACGATCGAGGAAAATTTGAATGATGATATTATTTTACAAAATAGTGCTGACATTGACAGAGCATTAGAAAATTTTAGCAGCTTAATTCTCAATGCCCGGAATTTATCAGTTCCTAAGGCAAGAGTGAAATTTAATGCACCAATTATTGACAGTGAACTTCAACTTCTTATACGTTTGAAGAACATACGGAGACGTCAATACCAAAGATCTCGTGATCCTGCTTTGAAAATTATTTTCCAAGAATTACAAAAGGAAATTAAACATAGATTCACTCTCTTGCGAAATGAGAATTTCATGAGAGAAGTTGAACAACTAAAACCTTATTCAAAACCTTTCTGGAAGCTTTCGAAGGTTCTTAAGAAACCTTCGAAGCCCATTCCAGTCCTTAAAGATGGTGATTGCATTTTTCTAACGAATGAACAAAAATCTCAAAAACTTGCTCAGCAGTTTGAGAGTGTTCATAACTCCAATTTGAACGTAGTAAGTCCTATTGAAAATGAAGTAAACAAAAGTATGTTAAGATCACCACCCAAGAATTTCTTTCCGAAGAGGTATTGGAGACAAACTTGAATGAGGTGCGAGACCTTCTCAAAAAATTCAAAAACATGAAAGCACCAGGAGATGATGAGATTTTCTATATCCTCATCAAAAGACTTCCCGAAAACTCTTTAAATTTCTTGGTAAAAATTTTTAACAGATGCTTTGGACTAGCACATTTTCCTACGAAATGGAAAAATGCCAAAGTCACTCCAATTTTAAAACCTGAAAAGAATCCAGCTGAGACATCAAGATATCGACCAATTAGTTTACTTTCCTCTATCAGCAAACTTTTTGAAAGAATAATTCTTAATAGAATGATAACACATATTAATGAGAACTCAATTTTTGCAAATGAGCAGTTTGGTTTTCGCCATGGGCATTCCACTACTCATCAGTTACTTAGAGTAACAAATATGATTCGAACTAATAAATCTGAAGGCTATTCGACTGGAGCTGCTCTTCAAAATATAGAAACGGTATTCGACAGTGTTTGGCATAAAGGTTTAATAGCTAAAATGTCAAATTTCAGTTTTCCGCTTTACCTCACAAAAATGATACAAAGTTATTTAACTGACCACACTCTCCAGGTTAACTATCTAAATGGTAAATCTAATAGATTGCCTGTTAGAGCTGGTGTGCCTCAGGGGAGTATCTTGGGCCCAATCTTATATAACATTTTTACTTCTGATCTTCCTGATTTACCACCAGGTTGTGAGAAATCTCTGTTTTGTGACGATACAAGCATTTCCGCAAAAGGAAAAAGCCTTCGTGTTATATGCAGTCGGCTTCAAAAAAGTTTAGATATATTTTCTTCATACTTACAAAAATGGAAGATTTCCCCTAATGCTTCAAAAACACAGTTAACTATTTTTCCTCATAAGCCAAGAGTTTCATTTCTCAAACCCACCCATAACCACGTTGTTAAGATGAACGGTGTGGTCTTTAATTGGTCTGATCAAGTTAAACAGTTAGGGCTAATTTATGATAAGAATCTTACTTTCAAGGAGCACATTGAAAATATCCAGTCAAAGTGCAATAAGTATATCAAATGTTTATATCCTCTTATCAACAGGAATTCTAGACTTTGTCTCAAGAATAAACTGTTAATTTACAAACAAATATTTAGACCAGCAATGTTATATGCAGTTCCCATCTGGACAAGTTGTTGTGCAACCAGGAAAAAGACACTTCAAAGGATTCAGAATAAACATTTGAAAATGATTTTGAAGCGTACTCCCTGGTTTAGCACGAACGAGCTACATATGCTCACTAATGTAGAAACATTAGAAAATATGTCAAGCCAAATTGTCAACAAATTCCGACAAAAATCGTTGCAATCCTCAATTGCAACGATTAGCTCACTTTATAGTCAGTAAGATAGTTTTAAGTTTATTTTAAGTTTCGTTTTATTCCTTTTATTCCTATTTTTTTTCTTGACAAGTAGGTTTAATAATTTTCCTACAATTACATTATCTTAACTGCGAAAGCTAATAACATTCAATAATACTAAAAGCGTACAAATATATATAATAGTGTTGAAATGTCACCATTTGTGGCAGAACACACAATACTAATTCTAAATAGATATTTTTGTACATAAATAAATCATTACAAACTCCCCCTATAAAAAAAAAATTCTCTTAAAGGTCACCAACATGTTATTTGTGCGGACTGGGATGATGCTGCGTGATGAACATATTTTTGTTTATTACACGGCATGTTCCTGGTTGCGGTAATAGAGCCCATAAGAAAACAACGACAGATCCGTCGAAGCCGGTACAGCAATTATCATTTCATCGCTTCCCAAAGAATGAGAAAAGAAGGCGAGTTTGGCTCAGGTTTTTCGGACAGTTGCCGAATACGGTCACAAAAAATCAGACTTTACGCGAATATCTATCGGAATCAAGGAATTTGATTAGCAAGTACCAAATGGAAAATAAACTTTTTAAGACAAAAATCTTGAGGCTGGAAAAACCTAATGAAGATTTGCAGGAGGTAGACCACTATCGCACATTGCAAAAGGCTAGACACATGCTAGACACATGCTGTTATACACATGTATAACAGACAATCAGATAAACATAATGCTAGGTACTAAGCAAAGGGCAGTTTGGACGGCCGAAGGACTCGCGAAAGGTTTTGCATTAAAGTACATCAGCAAACCAGCGCTGGACTATGTCGTTAAAAGTCTCAAATTTCCGTTGCCTTCAGTTTGCTGCCTAGAGCAGCATGCAGCTTAAATAGATATGCGGCGTGGATTCTTTACAAAAATTTTTCAGCTGCTTAAAGCGAATGCAACGATCCGATCCGCGAGAGAGAAAATTTGTGTTTTTCTGTACGATGAAGTTTCTGTTTCTGAGTGCTATGAATATGATCAGAGGCACGATGATGTTATAGGACCTCACTCTAAAATGCAGGTAAGCTTTACTATAGTGGAATAAAAGATAAAATGTAAAACATTAAGTCGTATGTTAAATTCGTAGGTGATAATGATGCGTGGATTGTTTGCTTCTTGGAAACAACCAATTTTCGCTGACTTTGATGTTAACGTAACAATCGATTTGTTAGACAAAGCGGTTCTTCTAGCCTGGGAAACCGGCTATGAATGTGTAGCATGCGTATCACATTGCGGTGGCTCTAACCAAGGAATATGGTCTAACGTTAGCCTCGACGATGGACGCACTTATTTATTACACCCAGAGACAGGATTTCGACTGGCTGTTAATACTTTCCTTCCCCCACTTGATCATGACCGATATCATCCTCTATGGCAACTTGTGACGAGAGAGCATACTGAAATTACAAGCACGTTTTTTTCTACGAGAAGACCATTTGAATGTACAGGGTAGTCAGCGCCAGAACGTTGCATGGGCTGCTAAAGTTTTGTCCCGAAAATGAGGATTTTCCCTTCAACGAAATGTTGGAACTACACTAGCAAAAAACCTAGCTGATTTTATATTTACTGTCAATGATTGGTTCGACGTGTTCAACTCAGGAACATTAAATATTTCACAAGTTTTTAAGAAACCGTATGAACATCGAGAAGAACAGAATCGGGCTTTGGACAAAATGTTTCAACTTATGAAAACGGCTATACCTGGAAGAAAAATGAAACCACAGTCCACAGGTAAATTATCGCATAATATACAAAAATAACCAGCTCAATATTATTTCTTCGCAGATGTTCCAGCGTGCTATAATGATGTCAATCATTTCACTGTGAAATTTCTACAGTGATTCTTCAAAGGATTGGACATTATTTTCTGATGAGGAAAATGATAGAGCTGTTCTGATTGCAGAAGAAGACGGATTCGAATATTTGACTGGCGCTGTTTGTAGAAAATATAAATCGGAATTTTTCATACGTTGGGAATCATACTAGAGATACCATCTGGTCAGAGGTACAAATCAGGACTTCTATTTTTTCGGCACAAATTTGATCCAAATTTTTTTTATTCTGGTTCAAACTGGTGGTATGTGATTTGCACTTCAAAATGCTATTCGGTTGTTAATTATTCAACATGTATCTCGAACGATCCAATTCTATCAAGCAACTTTGGAGTTTTAGGAATTTGTATGTCCCCAAAGAATTCAGCACACGTAAACTGTTTAAAATTAAATATAAAAATTTTCAAATTTTTAACACTATTCACTTTACTCAGGCTTAACTAAAGAAATAACTTACGCAGTGAGCGTTGTGTGGTCAGGTATCGAGATTTATAAGAATTATTCACATCATTGAACATGTATCAAGATAGACAGGTTTAATATCTGATTTCCCAGATATTTCAATTCTGCATTATAGATTTTTCATGATTTTGGGACCGATTACAAGAAACGAGGCGAGCAATTTGCTGACGAGTAAAATGTTGCATTAGGAAACGCGAGTGAAACTTGGCTGGTGACAGCTGAGTGGATCAGTTCCGCAGACGAGCTACTAGTCCGAGATCCAGCCGACTCACCATCTGTTATATCTAAATTGGTCAGGCGAGTAACTCACTGCTAACCTCGTTGACTGTAATAGGCCCCTTTATTTCTTTAGCCCGAAAAACGGTCATTACTTCAAATTTTACAAGTTTACCTCATAAAATGTTACTTTAAGAATTTTATCGGAGAAAAATGTCCTTTTGTTTTTATTTTTACCAGCGACGAATTTGAACTGGCAACCAGAAATGAAAAAAAATACTGGGCAATCTCCAACAATTTCCAATATCAGGCACGTTTCTGTTTAAAACTTACCGACTTGTGCCCTGAAATATGAGCTTGGTGATTGAAGATAATTGCATGTCTAATAATAATAATTGCCGACTTATGCCTTGAAATATGAGCTTGGTGATTGAAGATAATTGCATGTCTTATGAAAATCAGGACAAATGCTAGAATATGAAAAATAAATCAGGACGCCCAAACATGATCTCAAAATCAGGACATGTCCTGCTAAATCAGGACGGATGGTATCCCTAAATTATACGCACTGCTCGGAAAGTATTGATTCGCTACTCGATCATGATTACGCATTTCCTGCGAGTTATGTTGAACATCTATCGCTTGGCGGTTTAACAAAACCATCAGAATCATGGTTACAACAAGCCAAATTATTGGAAACATGTTTTAAGCAATATCATGGAAGTGCAATATCTCGCAATTTCCATGTAGTTACCAAATTAGTGGAATTATTGAAGCAATTATACCCCGAGATTCCGGAGAAGCTGGTTGAACATTTTGTTCGCTTACGAACGCATATTCGAATATATATATTGCACAATCATCTCTGTAACGATTTAAACTATCAAGAAAAAAAATTGTTTAAATCAATGCTTTTAATCCTGCGAAAAAATGACAATTTTGCAGACGATCCATGCAAATTCAGAGAATTTTGATACCAGCGCACACACACTAGTAACATGCACGAAGTGAAGTACCTGGGATAGATATTCTTTGAATATAGGTATATATTTGATGATAAAGAACATTACGATTAAGTCCTATCCCACCAGATTCGATTGCAATTCCATTCACGAAAACGAAAACTAATCGCAGCAAACACAAGCTGTGTGACGGAGCGCTCCGGAGCGATGCATATGCCTGCAGCTTACGTCGGAGTGCGAGGCGGTCGGAGTGGCTGCTATGATGCTCCACGCGCGCGTGGAGTAAATGAAAATGAAATCCAGCGTGTGCATGGGTTGCTTGGAGTAAACTCCACTGTATGTATAGCTGATATTACGCACTCAGTAGGGCCCGCCAAGCAGCTGGAGTGACTGAGCTTTGCAACACTGCTTGTCATTTCGTAAAATAGTCTATATAATCAATCCGAACAGTGTTTTTTTGTTGGTGGCAACACGTCCACGTTTATGTCGCCAAAATTGAACCGTGCCAAAAACAAAACGTGCCAAAATCGAACGAGGTCTGTATTGCAATACAGTTATGCCTTTTTTTACACGTGCTGTTTTTCTTAATTACTCAAAAACGGTACAAGAAATCGACCTTATTTCAATCTTGTTTTCCGTTTTAGGCCAAAAGTAATCATATATCCGTTTTCAAAAGAAAATGAAAATCACAATTTTTGGAGAAAATACTGAAAATTTAAAAGTTGAATTTTGGTTTCTAGATTGAGGTTTTCTTCGTTATATTTGCAAAATAATAATTTTTTTTTACGCGATCCCATACAAATTTGGGACGTATTACTCGTGTAAAAAATACCTTAGTGTAATATAATTCAGCAATACTCAAAAGCAGAGATAGGCGGAGAAAACGTTGTGAGTCAAACGAACTGTCAAAATCTGAGTCAAACGAACAAGAAAGCTAACGCCAAATTAACGGTTATTACAAATAGGTACAATAAAAAACGTATTCATTCTGATACGATTTTCGTTCTTTATTGCTAAATAATAAATTAAGCATGCTCCAGATTCTAAACCGGAGGTTCATTACCTTTTTATGGTTAACAAAATAATGGTCAATTGAGGTGCACTGCCGCTCATAGCAAGTCCGTCCCATTTGCGTTTTGGTGCTGACGAGAAAACAGCAATTGAAAATCGTAACGCTTTGTGTGAAATTTGGCACTCAAATGCTTTTTCAATCAAGACCATCAACAGAATTTAGTACTGCAATGACAATCTAACACTTTTACATCATAAAACTTGTATAAACACCGAAATTTGACCAAAATTTGTTGAAAATCATAAGCTGGGACTCACATGCGATTACTTTTACGGTACGTAGCCAGAATGTTAGCAAGTCAGTCCCATAGCCGGCTACGACCGGTGATGAAAAACAAACTACTGCAAACCAATGGCGGTGCTATAGCTTGCGTTTGGAATGAATCCACCGCTGGTCAATTCATAAATGACCTTCTCTCGTGCCTTATTAAACAAGTTTTTTGTGAGAAGCATAACATAATGTACCAACTGCGCCGCTCAGAATAAAATTAGATTTTGTTTTTACATTTGATACTACTGATAAATTCGAAATCAGTGTAGGTAACTTATTCTAAATTTTCCTGAGAGCGGTCACACGTTCGTGACGGCGGACAGCTTCGACGTAACAGTGGAAGCAAATATGAAAAAAACAAATATAGCTTAGGAAAATGTTTGTTCCGTTAAAAAACAGTTAAGTAGCGTACCGAAGTATTTGATATAACTAACAAATTCTTCAAAACAAAATTCATGACAATAATGTTACAATTCTGGCCCACGTCTTTACATAAAATACGGATAAAATACGAAAAGTAGTATTTACTCAAGAATGCTTTAACTAACAATACAGTGACACACCTGAAGCGTTCATTGTCAACAACCAACAGCTGAAAGAAGCTACTGGTGGAATCTTTGTCTTGAAGAAAACATTGTACTATCAGCTAGAGCCACACGATGTAGAACGTGTAAAATTCAATCAAACCTCCTATCGAATATCACTTGGTACATCCAATTCTAAACCTGAAGACCATAAGTTGTGGTAAATATCACATTTTTCATAATCATTATTGGCTGTGGGGTTAAATTGCGAAGATTTTTGCAATGGGACCGACTTGCGATCACTTTAGCTATGGGACAAACCGACTTGCTATTTTTTTCATAGTTCCTCAGAACGAAGTATTCAAAAATATTTGTTCTATCGAAAGTAGACATAAAAAGGAATTGATTCCATAAATAAACTCAAAATTGACAAAAATGCAATTGGGACGGACTTGCCATGAGCGGCAGTGCTGCAGGTGTATGAAACTAAACATAAACATAAAATTTAACATCTTCACGGTTTTTGCGATGCGCTTTATTATTCCTTTAGACTTCCATCGTCACCACCGATTATATGAGTCGAATGCAAGGGGATGGCAGCCCTATCTTAACTCTACACGTTTGACAGTAGGCAACATATTGGGGCTTTATTTAAAAATAAAGCCCCGAGGCAGACGCCCAGCAAAAGTTCCATATACTTATAACTTTTGTTCGGAAGACTCTTCACTCATTTAACATAGTAAGAGATAGCATGTTGCCATCCCCTTGGTCGAATGAAAAACTTAGTCAACATTGGCCCTGACGACTCTGTTGATATTGGTTTGGTTTTTACTTGCGAAAGTGAAGGAGGAAAATATTTTTGCTTTTGTTTTCACACATAAATTGACAATTGCATATGAGAATTCGCGTAGGTGCGAACAGCCTTAACCCTCAAATGCGCAATGTTGTTTTAAAACAACACTACTAAAAACGTTTTAAAATATACGTATTTTAGTATTTTTGAGAAATATAATTTATTAGAACAGCTCTCTTGACTCTAACGAAGAAAACTTAACAGCTGGAAGTACTGTATTTGAATGTTTTGTTTTTGTTTTTGCTGTCAAAACCTCGGAATGGAAAAAAACATGGCGAGATTCCCGACTGGTGCTGACTGTCTTTGTAAATAAATTTTAAAATAAGGTTAGTGGTTAGTGGAAATGTCTGAATTATCAGTAATTATACTAACAAAAGGTCAATTTTAAAGTTACTGTTAACAAAAGTAATTGTTTCGACTTTATTCTGCGATAAAGTCACAGTGTTGTTTAAAAACAACATGGTAATATTTGCACATTAAAAAGTAAATCTTTCAATTTTTTTTATGCATATTGGTTAGTTTTAGAGCAGTTAACCTGTTAAACAAAGATTTTATGATTTTAGATGATTTTTTAACGTCGTGCGCATTTAAGGGTTAGAAATCTCTTTTACTTGTGTCAGGGCCAATTGCACTTCGAAACTGGCACCTATGAGATATTAAACCCGGTTGCCAAATCCATGGTTTTTCGTCGTTTCACTTTCTTTCTCTCTCTTTTAGACCTAGAGATACTGAGAAAGAAATAGGTGATGAAAAAATCTTCAATTCGGCAACTGAGCTTAATATGTCAGAGTCTTTTCAAAACGCATTGTTGACTAACCGCAAAAACCGTGAAGATGGTAAATTTTATGCATTTGGTAATTTTACACAATCACGAAAATTAATCATTATTTTGTTAATCATGTATAAAAGGTTTGTGAACCTCCGGTTAAAAATCACTGTGATAATGCAATTTTGAAGCATTCCTAATTTATTTATTAGCAATAGAACAAGAAAAACGTATAAAATAAACATGTCCTTTACTGTACCTGATTTATTGTTCGTTTGGCTCAGATTTCGACAGTTCGTTTGGCTCACACCATTCTCTCCGCATATCTCTACCTCTGAGTATTGCTAGTATAGACCATTTCACGAATCGACAGGTGTCACGGAACCTGCTGATATTGCTCTTACGTTATGTTATGTTATCAGTTCAGTGCTTCCTGTCATAATTTCATTCATGAATATGGGGCCATTCAATAATTACGTAAGCATATTTTTCTTTTTTTTCAAACCCCCCTCCCTTTCTTATAAGACATAGTAGGATTTGTTGATACCCCCCTCCCCCCTAGTAAGATCTTACTGCCAGCGTATATAAAGATTTTTTTTATGTTTTATCTTCCTGAAGCAAGCACAATACTTCGTTTCCTCTTCTGTCCTTGATTCGAGTTAATCGTCCTTCCATAATTGTCTTTTTATGAATTTTACCGTCCATACTTTCATGGACATGGTTATTCGAACATCTGCATTAACAAGGTTTTTCTTACGTTTCTTACGTTCTTACTCCCTTGTAAGATAGTGTAAGAAAATTGCACATCCCCACTCCCCCCCTACTTGCTTACGTAATTATTGCGGGCCCCTATGTCTATAGAGATAAGTGACTTTTCACCTACGCACACTAGTAAATGTGTAAACCCGTGTAAATTTGCTTTTGTTTCTTCCAACCTGTAAATCATCGCATCTCGTTGCTTCGACTTTTATCACTTTTTCACCAGTTTTGGTTGATTATATTTAGCGCCTTCTTCCGAATTCTGATCACGAATGAGAAAATTAATTCAGAAACAAGTTTAAAACATATAATGAGTGTTCAACTGAATTTTTGTCCAGCTGCTAAAAACATAGCATTGCAAACAAAACAGCTATTTATAAATATTTTCCCCAACTAGTGGCACTAACACATTCGTACGTAAAAAGGTTTATAGATCATTGTGTACAAAATATATCTTCACTCTTTGACAGTTCAGGCAGGTTTGTTTACAATGTGTTTGATACTTAGATGCGCTGCGCTGAAAAATCCGGTCCTAAAATGTTACAACTGTCAAATCTCTTTTCTTCTTTTTTTGTGCCGTCATCAGCAATGATCTATTGCTGATACGTTTAATCCAGTCGATGGAACAGCTGCATGTGGTGGTGCAAGTATACTCGATGTCGATATTTGTGCGTTGTTGCATTGTCGCGTTTCACAGCTTAGGAGTCGGTCCTAAACCAAGAGGTAATTTTGTGATCAACTAATTCTATTATTTTTTTTTTTTAAATTAGATAATTAAAAATCGTGATACCAATTGCATTTGTTATCACTTGATGGAACATTTTTTGGCTTCTGACGTGCTTTATGTATTGTGTATTTCTTGAAAGGAAAGTAAAATTTGGTAATATTTGCTTTGACTTCCTGGAAATCCCTGCAAAGATTTCAAAAACATGGTTCGAATGTTCCAAATGCGTTAACATCAATAGCAATATCGCACGATAATAGCGGTCCCGATCAACTAGATTAGTTGAGAGAATTCGTTATTGATATTGTTTTTGGCACATTTTGCTTGTTGTAGGATAAGTGCAACGATACACCGTGCTGTGCCCAGTGCTGAGCCGAGAAAATTTCCAGCTAGTCAGCCTATACACCAGAGACGCCGAGACACTCACCGTTAAGGCAACTGTCAACGTCAAAACGGGCGAGCTGTATAATTTTGCATTACCGTTATCCGTTTTGATGTTGACAGTTGCCTTAACGGTGAGAGTCTTGTCATTTCTCTAATATACAGGTTCATTATTTCCAGCTCGAAAAGATCCTCGGAATCGAACCCGATATCACAACCGTGTGAGAGAGCTAGCCGAGCGACATCGTTAACCACAGAGCCACGGGGACCACCAACTGTATTAGACGAGCGCTTAAACAAACTTATTTATAAACTTGATGTTAACTGGATGAATAAATTGGGTTTATTTGCGTCTATTTGCCAGCATTTCGAGTGTTAATTCATAAATTCGCTAGTATCACCAAACCACCCTTGCTTCCATTTCCCTTTCCATCATCTTTCTTGATAGAACAGAACTGTCTTTTAAAACTAACTGTAACGTATAAACCGAATGAAATTAGAATTTATTGTTAAATACTTGATTAGCTCTTTAGACTAAGATCGATAAACCGGCAAAACCAGGTTAATAAACGAGCTCGCTATAAGTGACGGTCTAGTAAAAAACATTTGATAACAGCTTATCTATTAATGCAAACTGCAACTGTTTTAAACTGCAAACAAAATTAAGAAAATTTCGCTAATACCCTTTTGGTGCTTGTTGAATAAAATGCTTGACTACTCTAAAAGCGTTCTCAATGTTAGCAGTATTGCAATGATTCCTGGAAAACGTATAGTGTGCAATCACCTGCCATAATTATAATTTTCCCAACGTCATCTAGGAGAGAAGGTACAACTATTCTTTCAACAACAGGCAATTTAGTGATGTAATACATAATTTAGAAAGATGAAAATAAGAAAAAATTGTGATTACATATCAGATGTTGTGTAAAGATTCGTGGCGGATTCGTGGAAATTATTCGTTTATGTTTAATAGGTCAACTATCGCGTTGGACAATTCGGATTGTAATAATTTCTATCTAAATAATCTTACCTAGAGGACCGAGAGGAATAGGCAAAGGAGCCATCGAAAGTGATACATCTCGATCACGGTTTTTGTTATCTTTTTCCGATTCGGGCGGGCTTTTTCTGGATGGTTTTTCATCTTCAATAACCTCTACCAGTGGAGGCTGAAAAAATTGAACGTTACTTGGGTAAGCATGGCTGATAATACTCTTCGTAACTCACATCTGGCGGTCGGACTGGATTTAAAGGTGCTAAATATTGTACCAGCTTCGTAGACATCTGATGCCACATTACCGATGCTTCGCAGTATCCGCATTCCTTTATTGAAGAAACAAGAAATATATATATATATATATATATATATATATATATATATATATATATATATATATATATATATATATATATATATATATATATATATATATATATATATATATATATATATATATATATATATATATATATATATATATATATATATATATATATATATATATACATAATATAAAAACCTAAATTAATCCACCTAGCGGTCAGACCCAGCCTTTCTCATTCAAACTTTTATTTGTTAAAATAGATTTACATGAACGTTTCAATCCAATCCAGCTTCTCACGCACCATGATGGCGGTCGCAATAATGCGTGTTCGTAATATGCGAACCTCTCTGCTTACGTCAGATTTGCGATTTCTGGAAAATTGGCAACACAAATGTTGCCAGATATATTTTTCTTTTGATAAATTGTATGAAGACTTCAAACTGACGTAAGCAGAGTTGTCAAAAGGGTGGGTAATTTATTACGAACTTTGCATTATAGCGTCCGCCATTATGGCGCGTAAAAAGCTGGATAAATGTATATTCACTCTTTTGGTTCTAAAATATTGATGTTGTAATTTATACATGAGCAATTCTCGCTGAAACCGTCCCACTGGTGACATGAGGTCTTTCAAAAAGGATATTTTTATGTCTAAATCGGTTGAACGGTTTTTACAAAAATTGATTTTTGAGCAATTATTGACCTATTTATTGATTTATTTCTCTTGAATTTGTCATTGAACCTCTGCAACCAACACATCGTTTTCAAGAGGAATGATAGAGCTTTCATTTGAAGTAGAAAAAAATTGGCCGCCATCTTGGATCTCGCCGTCATCTTGGATTTCATCAGAAAAACGTGTTTTTGATCAAGTTCGCAACCACCGATTTTGAGTTTGACATCACCATTGGAAAGCTGAGAAAAATGCTTCAAAATACATTCAAAATATTAGGTGAGCATTGAGGTTATCTTGTCATTTTGGTCACTTTTCAAAATCGAGCTTCAAACCGTTCAACGCAAGACGCGCGTCCAATATCAAATCAACGCAATATACTGAGCCTGTGGTGTGCGTATGATGTGGACAGTCAGTATTCCTAATTCACAGGTAGTAAGTGCACCCACGCACTGTACTTTTTTAATAGCCTTTGATCAATTTCGTTAGGTAGCAAAACGTAACCTTTTCGTCGATAAGAATTGGTAGGGATAAAAAAAGTGATGATTCTACTCTTACTTTATTTACGCTGGCATACTACATACTACCTTGGTATACCATATGTACCTAGATTAGTTGATAGTACTTAGTTTATTGCATGAAAACAACAGTATATAACAGTAGCAAAACATCTAACATTAATTTGTTCAATTACTAAACACGCGAAAACTGTTCTCCGTACAGGGAACCAAACTTTGTTCTAGCAAAAAAATCGTAGAGAAGCTTAATCACAAATTACGTTACACTCAAGGAGGAGCGAGGGAGTGAAGAAATAAACAATGTGAATGCAGTGGAAAGGGATCAAAGATACGATTTTTTTGCTTTACGTAATTTATGAACAGACCCAAAGACACACAGGCGTGTGATGTCCACGGTCCATACAAAATTTTGAGAATTTATATGAGAAGTTGTGGGGGAGGGGAAGTGGAGGTGGGAAATGAAGTCCTTAAAAATCTGACACACACCACAGGCTCAGCATGATTTGATATTGGCCGCACGTCATGCGTAGTACTGTTTGAAGGTCGATTTTGAAAAGTGACCAGAATGACAAGATAACCTCAATGCTCATCTAATATTTTGAATGTATCTCAAAGCATTTTTTCTCAGCTTTCCAATGGTGATTTCAAATTCAAAATCGGTGGTTGCGAACTTGCTCAAAAACACGTTTTTCTGATAAAATCCAAGATTACGGCGAGAACCAAGATGGCGGTCAACTTTTTTCTACTTCAAATGAAAGCTCTATCATTCCTCTTGAAAACGATGTGTTGGTTGCAGGGAGTATAATGACAAATTCAAGAGAAATAAATCAATGAAAATGTCACGAATTGCTCAAAAATCAATTTTTGTAAAAACCGTTTAACCGATTTGTGCCCGAGGGGTCCATCAGTATGAACTGACCAAAGTGGTTTTCTCATTTTTTCGCTACTTTCAATCATTTAGACATAAAAATATCCTTTTTGAAAGACCTCATGTTACTAGTGGGACGGTTTCAGCGAGAATTGCTCACATATAAAAATGTAGTTCGGTTTGTCTGTCACTCTGTCTGTCTGTTTGATCCATATAGGCTCGAAAAGTACCGAACCGATCGACGTGAAAATTTGTATGTAGGGGTTTTTGGTCCCGATAAAGATTTCTATGATAGTTTGAGACCCCTCACTTTTCTGGAAAGGAGGGGTCCCATACAAATGAAACATAAAGCCAAACTTTAAAAACCACGTGTTTAATCATAATTCATTAGTTAACCCTTAACTAACCCGGTCAAATCGGTTGTGTAGTTACTAAGATAATGAAGTTTCGTGAATTTCACATTTCGGTACTTTACAGACGAAGTTACAGTTCGATTACAGTAAAATTCAATAGGGTGTTACGAAGCAGCTAGACTTATTAGTTGACACTAATTTTGTGGATATCGGGTCAGCCATCTCTGAGAAAAGTGAGTGAGTTCAAGTAGTCTTCCAAATATGTTCCTTTTCATAGCTGGATTTCACATTTTTAAACATAACAGGTAAAGTAATAGTATGATTGCAAAACAAATCAATAGGGTCTTATGGGGCAACTAGACCTTCCATTTGACACTAATTTTATGAAAATCGGCTCAGCCATCTCTAAGAAACATGAGTGAGATTAAGTAGTCTTCAAAACACGTTTCTTTTCATA
This sequence comes from Wyeomyia smithii, assembly GCF_029784165.1. NCBI lineage: Eukaryota > Metazoa > Arthropoda > Insecta > Diptera > Culicidae > Wyeomyia > Wyeomyia smithii. The sequence goes on along the minus strand of NC_073695.1, from coordinate 164,392,966 downwards.
ACTTTCGAACCACAAGTTCAATCTTCATGTAACTCAAAAGTTAATGGTATTTCAGGTAGCCCGTTCATTTGAAACCAATTTTGTTCAAATAATGATAATGATGTTTCATGATTTTTACATTTTGATACATAACCTCTAAACTGAAAATCCGATTACAATGAAATTTAATAGGGTCTTATGGGACAACCAGACCTTTCATTTGCATTTAATTTCATGAAAATCGGTTCAACCATCTCTGAGAAAAGTGAGTGAGAATAAAAATCTGCACATACACACACACACACACATACACACACACACACACACACACACACACACACACACACACACACACACACACACAGAAAATGCGTCGAGTGATATATGCCATTCGGCCCTTTGGAGCACTTTTATACTTTCGGTTTTGCAAGTGATTACTATACCTTTCTAGGAGAAAGGCAAAAATATAAATATATTATTTTTATCGATATTCTATCTGGCTAAAACACACACCTTTCATCAGTATGATTTTTTGGAAAAAAGGGAATCAAAATTTTGTTCAAACATTCGTTCTGGCTTACTCGATTGATAGTCAAACCACTGAGTTTGAACATTGATTTAGACAAAAAAGAAAAAGTCCTTTTGTTGCCCAATATTCTGGCCGGTCTGACACTACTTTCTTGGCGTATTATTGTTCAGGTTTACAGAGAATAATACACAGTCGAAACTGCTGGAAGATTTTCGCTTTCAAAATGGTTTACCGTGATCTTTTTTCCAAACATTTTGTGCAGTTCAGTTAGAACTGCGCAACGTTCCCTGTTTCGACGCCAACTTGAACAGCACTAGGATCCCAATCAAAATGGTCATTTTGAGAAACCCTATACAAAATGTTCACCTGCTCGAAAAAACACCCTGTGCGAAGTTTCAGCTCAATCGGACTTAAAATAGGGTGGCGAAAAGCGATTGAATTTTGGCTTTTATGAATCCAAACATCAACTTAACGGAGTAGGGTGTATGAAATTTCCGGTTTAGAATTTTTTCTGGTCCCAGATAGCTTAAAAATGCATGAAACGTCGAGATCTGGTATCATCTAAAAAAATTCACGATTTTGGTAATTTTTCGAATTTTCAAGTTCAAACGTCAATCGCTTTGCGCCACCTCGTTTTAAGTCCGATCGAGCGAAATTTTTGCAAACGGTGTTTTTTCGGGTAGGTGAACATTTTGTGTAGGTTTTTTGCCTTTCTCCTAGAAAGATATAGCAATCACTTGCAAAACCGAAGGTATAAAAGTGCTCCAAAAGGCCGAATGGCATATATCACTCGACTCAGCTCGACGAGCTGAGCATTTTCTGTATGTGTGTGTGTATGTGTGTGTGTGTGTGTGTGTATGTGCAGATTTTTATTCTCACTCACTTTTCTCAGAGATAGCTGGACCGATTTTCATGAAATTAATTGCAAATGAAAGGTCTTGTTGCCCCATGAGACCCTATTGAATTTTATTGTAATCGGATTTTTAGTTTAGAGGTTATGTTTGAAAATGTGGAAATCATGAAACATCAATATCTCAGAAACTACACAACCGATTTGAATAAAATTGGTCTCAAAAGAACGGGCTAGAAAACCCTCAAGTTTTGAATTTCATAAAGATTGAACTTGTGGTTCAAAAGTTATGAAAAGAAACGTGTTCTGAAGACTGTTTAATCTCACTCATGTTTCTCAGAGATGGCTGTACCGATTTTTATAAAATCAGTGTCAAATGGAAGGTCAAACCGCCCCATAAGACCCTATTGATTTGTTTTGCAATATAACTTTGCCTGTTATGTTTAAAAATGTGAAATCCAGCTATGCAAAGGAACATATTCCGAAGACTACTTGGACTCAGTCACTTTTCTCAGAGATGGCTGACCCGATTTCCACAAAATTAGTGTCAAATGAATGGTGTAGCTGCCTCAGAAGACCCTATTGAATTTTACTGTAATCGAACTGTAACTTCATTTGTAATGTGCCGACTTGTGAAAATCACGAAACTTCATTATCTCAGAAACTACACAACCGATTTGATTATTATTATCAGATGAGCAGGCTAGTTAAGGGTTAACTGATGAATTATGATTGAACACGTGGTTTCAAAGTTTGGCTGCCCTACACGTTCCCATTTCATTTGATTATAATCGAACTTAAGCAACCGTAATGTATTAAATTGTTAATAATACAACAAAAGTCTATTATCTCAAAGATTACATGACTTATTTGAACATAACTAGTGTCATACGGACGAGTCATCTCTCAAACTTATAAATAACAAACTTCATAACAATTTGATATGTGGCTCAAAAGTTATGGAAAGAAGAGTAATTCAAAGGCTATTTAAAACTATATCTGCTTTGATTGATATATGTGGCCTCAACATAATTTAAATGTGGTGTCGTACTCTTTGAACGTTCAAAGTTCATTGATTCTTTGCGGTTTGTTTGAAGTCTGCAAATGCACGACGAATCGGCCATAGGATATGATCAAAGTCAAATAACAAATCGTTTGAAATGATTGGTTTTATCGAAATGACAACATCCTCGTCTTTTGGCTTCTGTACATCGCCTTATTCTGAATATATTCATATTGGGTGGTATTCTGTCATTATCAGCAGACTTTCTGGCATCAATCTGACACCGGAAATACCCATATTGGTAGGTATTTTTGGTTGTTTTCCAGAAATTAAAAGTGATCGTCTTTAAATTCAAAATGGTGTCCAGGGTCAATGTTTGGTTTCTATGCATCATCACGTTTACGGAAATATCCATATTGAGTATTATTCGGTCATTTCCGACTGTTGCCTAGAAGTTGCCATTTATCAATTCAAAATGGTGCCTGAGGTCAATTGTTAGCTCCTTGCATCATTCTGGTTCCAGAGATACTCATATTGGATAGTATTTGTTTATTTGAGGCTGTTTTTCACAAACCGGTAGTCGCCATCTTGGATTTCAAAATTGTATTAAGGATACTGGTTAAAGAAAAACTCATATTGGGTGATATTTCGTCACTTTGGACTGTTTTTCAGAAGCCGAAAGTCGTCATTTTGGACTTTAAAATTGCCTGTGAAATCAATTTCTGTCATCTGGGCGTAATTCTTATTCCGAAAACATTCAGATTGAATGGTATTTGGTCATTTCCGGCTGTTTGCCAGACACCGGAAGTCACCATCTTGAAATTCAAGATTGTGTTTGTGATCAATTTTTAGCTTCTGTGCATCTTTCTGGTTCCAGAAATACTAATATTTAATGGGAATCGTCCATTTCAGGCTGTTTTCCAGAAACCGGAAGTTGCCATCTTACAATTCAAAATGTTGTCTGAAGTCGATTTGTGGCTCCAGTGCATCATTACGGTTCCGGAAATACCCATATTGGGTGGTATTTGGTCATTTGCCGCTGTTTTTCCGACACCGAAAGGCGCCATTTTGGATTTCATAATGGCATTTGGAGACAATTTCTGGATTTTGAACGGCATACTGGTTAAAGAAAAACTCATATTGGGTGGTATTTAGTCATTTTCTGCTGTTTTCAGAAACCGGAAGTCGCCATCTTAGAATTTAAAATGCTATCTGTGGTCGATTTTAGCTCCTGTGTATAATTTTAGATCCGGATATTATTATATTGGGTGGAAATCGGCCATTTTCGAATGTTTTCCAGAAACCGGAAGTTGCCATCTTACAATCCAAAATGTTGTCTGAGGTCGATTATGGAACATATTTGTTACCACTAAAAACATTCACCTGCCAATATGGTTCCATTTAGTTGATTAGTTCGCGAGATGTGCAGAAATTTGTGAAGAAACATGTACTTCCAGAAGAGGAAGGGGCGTCAAACCATTATGGACATATTTGTTACCTCTAAAAACATTCACATACCAAATTTGGTTGTATTTTCTTGATTGGTTCTTGAGCTGTGCGAAATTTGTGTTTCATTTTCATGGGATCCCTCCCTTATAGAAGAGGAAGTCGGGTTTCAAACCATTATGTACATATTTGTTACCACTAAAAAAATTTACCTGCCAAATTTTGTTCCATTTGGCTCGAGATGTGCACAAATTTGTGTTTCATCCAACTATTATGGACATATTAGTTACCCCTCAAAACATCCACATGCCAAATGCGGTTTCATTTGCTTGGTTTGTTCTTGAGTTGTGCAGAAATTTATGTTTCATTTGTACTGGACCCCTTCCTTCCAGAAGAGGGAGGGGTCTCAAACTATCATAGGAACCTTTATCGGCACCAAAAACCCCTACATACAAATTTTCACGTCGATCGGTTCGGTAGTTTTCGGGCCTATATGGATCAGACAGACAGACTTGACTGCATTTTTATATGTAAAGATTACAACATCAATATTTCAGAACCTAAAGAATGAATATACATTTATTGGATTGAAGCGTTCATGTAAATCTATTTTTACAAATAAAAAATTGAATGAGAAAGGCTGGGTCTGACCGCTAGGTGGATTAATTTAGGTTTTTTTTAATTTCCTGGTTACTTTTTTTTCATATAAGTGATTGGCACCCTACTGTGCATGCATAAACAAAAAAAATAATATTGTCATGAAGAGGAGAGAGTGAGCTTTCAAATAAATACTCTTACTCTCTCAGCGTGTTTGTTGTTGGGCGCGAAAAATTCCGATTTTTTTCACCAGTAATGGAAATGAGACTAATATGACGCATTTGCAATGTTTTATCTCGAGCTGCACAACACATGAAATGTACGGATTGCGAAAGCACCAGTGTTTTTCATAATGATGACTGAGTGTAGTAGCAGAGGTGTGGTGCGGTGAGAGGAAAAGTGTGGCTGAGAAGACTACTTCGGCTGCGGTTGAGTTGAATGAGAGTAGGATAGTATACACTCTCTTTTTTCTCTTTATTCAAAAAAAAAAAATCTCGATCATCAGTCAAATGAATAAGAATAGATCGGGTTTGTGGTCCCCGTGGCTCTGTGGTTAGCGATGTCGGTCGGCTAGCTCTACCACACGGTTGTGATATCGAGTTCGATTCCCGATCGAGTCGAGGATCTTTTCAAGCTGGAAATTTTCTCGACTCAGCATTGGGGCACGGTGTATCGTTGTACTGATCCTACACATGCAAAATGTGCCAAAAACAATATCGATAACGAATTCTCTCAACGAATCTAGTTGATCGAGACCGCTATTAGCCCCAAGGCTAAGCGTGTGATATTGTTTAGATCGGGTTTGTTCGTTTGGTGACCTTTGTCCGAGTAAATTCATATACCGAGTTGTGTGAGTGGTGAAGAAATAAAAGGTGATTTTTTTGCTATTCGGTTTTTCGTGTATTCAGATTTGACAGTTCACGCGGGAATTCTGACAGGTTTCAAAGTCTAATGTACTCAGTTTGGTTTGCCATTTCACCATGAACAGGCTTACGCCTGAATAACGCTTACAAATAATCGAATTTTATTACCAAAATTAGTCCTCTGAGAAAAATGTGAAAATTGTGTTCAGTGACCAGCCGAAATGCTCGAAAGTGACCTAAAATTGAACTTTTCGTATTGACCATTTAAAACGTAGCCGTGGCCAACATTTAAATGAAATTATCTTTAAAAAGTAAATGGCATAAACCAATGGCTCAAATAAAGATTTCATACAGTTTTGTAATTTTTATGCGTTTTTTTTAAAGAAAAACCAAATTCTTAAAAAATTACCCTTTATATCGTAAGAATAAAGTGAACCATTGAATGGTGTACACTCACAATACAAAAGAAAACTCAAGAACCCAGGCAACAAAATTAGTTATATCTGAGTTTTTAGTGCTGGATATAACCAATACATAAAACTTGTCAATGCTGACCATGCGGCTACAACAACCTGTTAACAACAGCTATATACATGTGTCATGGCTAGTTGGCTTATGTTTTTTGCAGTTATTAATACTTCATATGCGCTCCATCATAGGACCAGATGTTTTCAACAGGCAAGTTTGCTTGCCACGAAAGAGCCTCGAAATTCGAAACTGAGATGTATTCTCCAAATCAAGTGTAAAGCAATAAATTTTATCTTGGCTTCTTTTGTTGATGACAACGTTTTATGCCGACAGTGTCGTGAAGACAGAATTGTTTAATTTTTATTTTCTATCTTGATTGATTATTATTGTCATTGAAACCGTTCTCGTGCATGTGGTACCGGTAGTGTTGAAAAAAATCGTGAAATAAGATGCTGATTTAGGATTGCCATCAGATGATAGTCCCCATGCAACTCCATAGTCATAGTCTATGACAAATTTTTCAGTTCGCTCGTTTCTGGCTTTTCTAAGTCATACCCTGTTTGCTTTGCAAAACATAAATAAAAAGTTGTTATAATGAAATTAGTTCGAATATTTGCGTTGAATTTATTTTTTTTCAAGTCCTGTTGTTCTTTGTCTAAACCTATCGATTGTGCTTATCACGGGAGTCACTTCACGGTGAAATATATTTCACTTTCACGCTCACTTCACTTTTCGAGACCTATTCCCGATTTCACCTCAAGTGAGGTGACAAAAAAAACCTCCGTGAAGTGAGATTGACAGTGAAGTGAAAAAGAGAATAGGACAAGTGAAATGAGCGACTTTCCCAGCTCAAAAATTTCTAAGTCCCGGAAAGTCGATTGAGCTGAAATTTTGTATAAGAACATTTTTCGACAAGAGGAAACTTTTGAGCCCTACCGCTTAACGAAATTCGAAGGTAAATTTTTCCCTTACGTTCCATATTGGCCGCAGCTCAAAAATTTGGAAGTCCCAGAGAGTCGATTGTTTTCAAGAAAAAAAAAAAGATTAGCCTTGTTACTGGAAAATAACCCCCCAAATATATTATCACTGTGGTCCCCGTGGTTCTGTGGTTAGCGATTTCGGTCGGCTAGCTCTTCCACACGGTTGTGATATCGGGTTCGATTCCCGATCGGGTCGAGGAACTTCTCGAGCTAAAAATTTTCTCACTCAGCACTGGGGCACGGTGTATCGTTGTACTTATCCTACAACATGCAAAAAGTGCTGAAAACAATATCGATAACGAATTCTCTCAACTAATCTAGTTGATCGAGACCGCATTAGCCCCCAGGCTAGCGTGCGATATTGTTGTTCTATATATTATCACTAGATTACAAATCAATCGATTTTGAAACTGCCCTATCTTCGTGAAATCATTTCACCGTTCAAATTGGTCGTTAAATAATTCCACGCGAAACGTCGCTTTTTCCGTTTCCACTTCACTCGTATGACACTCATAATAACCCAGACTTCACGGCAGATGTCACCTTGCGACGTTTTTCTCACTTACGTGAGTCCCGTAATAAGACTTTATTCACTTCACTCTGATTTCACCGTGAAGTGACTCCTGTAATTAGCACCAATATCAATTACCTTTGACAAACAAATATGACTTCCTAATCCAACTTTCGCGGCTGTAACCATGCATTTGAGCAAGCGACACACGCTTTCAGATACTGTTGTGTAAATTCCACTGTGTTGTTCTATTTCCTGTAACTCCATCTGTGAATAAATATGTAAAAAAAACTAACTTTAAACCGTTTCCATGAGGAAGCATAATTAAATTTTAATATTAAACATCAATTCTTATACTTGTATTACAAATGATTATAACCTACATAGTTAAAAACATTAAACCTGTGAATTCAATCGGAAAACAACTTTCTATAACTTGACATTTTCAAAGATCACCGGTAATCTCTTACGTTTATCATTTTTAGAATTTTATTATTGCTGCAATACAGCGCTATTATATGAATTTAAACAAATTTTGTACATGAAAAGAAGGAGGATGTAGAATTCAGCTTCGATTTAAATTCCAACAATTCGGCTAAGAGTGACGAAAGTCTAAATACCGACTGTTACTTTTTTGAACAGCTGCTGAACTGATATCCTGAAAGTGGTTTTACAGAAAAAAGCTATACATCACTGGATTTGAAACCTGTGTATACAGAGTGTTAGAGAGCTCACTTAAAATCCTTCAAGGGGTGATTTGATGAAAAAAGTCCTTCTACGCATTTGGCCAAAATTTAACTACTGCAAAGTAATTCTTTTTTTTTAGTTTCCATTTTTTTACAAAAAATCGAATACGCTCTTATATCGTCCGCAGATACATACGCATTTTGGTTGCTACATGCAACCATCATCAGTCCTCATAAGCACTGATGATGGTTGTATGCAGGGCTGGAATACACCTCAGTGCAGACAAAACCACACAAATTTATACACAACACATTTGCCATCAAACCGTGCGTGCCACTCCCGATATTCGGGTTATTCAAGTTGAAAGAGATTTTGAAGGCTGTTCGTCTTCGTTTGTTCGGTTGTTCACGTAACACTCATATGTAATTGTCAAAATGTGCGTGATAACAAAAGCCAAAATATTTCTCTCCTTCTTTTTCGCATGCAAAAACCAAACAAATATCAGCAACACCGTCAACGCGAATTTCGTTTGTGTTCTCTTCTCCCCATTCGCTCTTTTCTTCTTTCTTTCGCACCGAAAAAATGCGACTGAGTACACTTTGTCCAAAAACCAAAATCCAAAAACAAAAAATTTAAAAAAAAACTATCGCTTAAAGTTTCACTTTTCGACTGAACGAACTTCTAAATGCGATGAAGGACATTTTTTCCATACAAGCCATTACCACCCTAATGAACGGTATTAGTAGTGAATGCATGTAGCGATTGTATATAAATACCGAGACAGAAACATGTCTGGATGTGCGTAATATGTCCTAAGAAACACGTCCACGCCATTGAGAATCGTGTTTAACCCGTAAAGACCCGGGACGGAACTTGTTTTTTGAAAATGCTCGTTATCAGCACTGGAACGACTGATTTGGGCAAACTTGGAATTTCATTCAAGGGGAATAGTTGCTCTAAGTTTCGGTAAAGATGCCACCCCTCTGGACCCCTCCCGGTTTTCGTGAGATGCAAATATGTCTGTGTTTCTTTCGAATTTTTCAAACAGATTGAGTAAACACTGGGAATTTTCATACGTATCAATTGCTCCATGTATCAAATCATGCCAGGTGGATGAAATATGGTATGTTAGAGTAAATTTTGGAGTTTTCGAATTATTTCAGCACAAAATCACAAAACTACGTATTTTTATAAAAATTCAAATAAGAAAATCGTTCTTCAAATTTTAACCTCAACATTTTTGTGGTAAGGTCTCCTGAATCCATACGCGATGAAATATTTATTTAAGCAAGCAAATATTTTGAGAAAAACGAGTTTAAGTTCACTAAAGTACGTATTTTCATGGAAACCTGATTTTCTCAGTCTCCCACAGTAGGTTTCAACTTAGACCTTCAATTTTCAAGCTGAGTGCTGAGAACGAGCATTTTCAAAAAACAAGTTCCGTCCCGGGTCTTTACGGGTTAAATGAATTCTCAAAAATTTATGGTCCTTTCTTGATTCCTTTTCTCTGCTATTTTTTCTACCCGAAACGCAACGCAAACTGCTCAAACTGAAGCTCTTTGTTCTCATGGAATGTATCACAAAAAGCAGCACAAAGTGTTGATCCGTTCTCCCTTACTTGAAATATTTCTCACTTGGTGATATCTTTCATAGTCATTTCGTTTTCGCTCTTTCTCTTTGTGCCTGTTTGTTGTAAAAATGTGTAGGTACCGTTCTCATTGTGCCTTGACGTAAAATCAACACACTGAGCGCAATGAGTGTGCGAATGACAGCCCTGGTTGTATGTAGTCGAGAGGCAACAATTTTTAATTTATGATTTTTTCTAAAATTATGAATCATTTCGTCCGGATTACCATACACTCTTAAGAACAACAATTCTGATTTTCGTTCTTTCCAAGAGCGACTCTGAGCAGCTCACTCACCGTTGCTAACCGACTCTCATGAACGGTTCATGATTAACGTGCGTTGACAGTTCGCGTTGTTTCGATAAACTTCGATTCGCGCGAAACATCAGTTTTGTGCGCTCAAAAAACCGCCGTTCGTTTTCGTGAGCCGCTCATTCGTTCGCTCTTTGCTCTTAAGCGCAACGAATTAAAAAAACGAAGTTTAACCCTCTAGTGCCCAGTGCCGGCTTTAGACGGTCTTCAGTTGAACCTCTAAAAAGCTTTAATGAGAACTTAAAAAATGTTTATAAAGCTTCATAGTGATTTTTTCGAAGTCCGTCTAAAAATTAATTTGGGCACTAGAGGGTTAATCAAGTTCAAGTTCAGAAATTCATGATCGATTTTTGTCGCAAATATTAGTAGAAGAGTAGGTTTCAGGGTTTTCATGCCGTCGAACCATCGCTTTAGATCCGCTGACAATAATGTAATTTCCTTATGTAAAATTTTGCTTAAGATCGCTGAATCGCCGCTTGTGGCTGATTTCCAAAATACCACCGATTCCTGCTCTTGCTACCTTTCATTAGAAACTGAAGTGTCCAATACTTTTAGTTTGTTTAGGATAAAATTGAATGTGAGGCAGGCAGGTTTTAGAGCTTTTGAATGCCTACGTAATTAATTTATCAATTTACAGGTTTCAAAAAATGTTGTCGAAAAAAAAGAAAAAATCAAGCAACTATCCACTTAGTAGTGAACTTTTTTTTTCCTGTGTGGACTCATCACTGCGACCAGAGCTTAGATCTATTGTGATATTGCCCAGGTGTTTTCTGTACTCCGCAATTCATATTATTGGCAGTATCACTATTTAAGTAAGTGATACGCTTATCATTCATATCCGTGCTTGTGTGTAAGTTTTACCTTTCCGTTTCGAGCTTACTACTCTACTATACCGAGCCTCTGTCCCTCCTAACAATATCGCCTAATTACAATTCCCTGGAGAGAACTTTCATACGTTACTCAAACCAGTTTTATTATAACATGGACTTAATTTTGTTAGAAGGAGAGTCACTGTACTGTAGAATTCAGATTGAAGGAAAGGTACTTGGTGGGAAACCTGAGAATAAACCCATGCTAAAAGTCCTTTGGCAACCAAATGGCCTGATTCTACTAAGATTCGAACCCACGACCACCCGCTTACCAAGGTGGACTGTGTAACCTTGTGGCTACGGAGCTCCCCGAGTAGTGAACTAACTAGCAAAACAAGACATTAGATGAAGCAAATATTTGCTTATTTTTTCGTTTACTGAATAAGACAGCATATATTTTTGACAATAGTATAGACAAATAGCAAATAATTTGATATTACACGGTAAGCAAATATTGATCGTCATTCCAAGCAAATATTTACTTTGTATAATGCACACTTTGAAGCTGCTTTACACTTTTACGACGTAAGTTTCGTGTTTCGATACGATATTTAGTTTTATTGCAATATTGTATGGGGAATTTTTTCGAGGGGCTCGAGAAATCCGGGATCCCGGGAATCAAGATTTCTATTCTCGGGAAAAGATAATTCCCGGGAAATCGTTCCCGGGATTGCAAACCCTTAACACTACCAGCTTTACTAACTAAATTAAAACGTAGCGAAATCGCTAATTAAAATTAACGTCGCTAATTATCGAAAATGCGCCCACGGCCTGTTAACTTAAAGGTAGTTAAAACATATAATTATAGTATTTTTACTATAAGCTTGCAAACGTTTTTTTGTCATTACATTATCAGTGACTTTCAAATGTATGGATGAAATTCCTAAAAAAATCTGTTAAGATACATAAAAATATTATGCTAAAAATGGCAAAAACAATGGTTTTTTATTGTTTTGAACAATGATATTGAATGCAAAATTGATGTATTTATAGTTAAAAAACTAGTCATAGCATAAATGACTATGTACAATCACAGAAATTTTTAAGGTTTCTTGAAATTATTTTCTTTCGGGCAATCCGGAGCATGAACCAACTATCGTACAGCTAAAGCCGCACTAAAAGTACAGCTTCGTCTGATTTTTATGTTTGGTCGAATTGCTTACTTTCTGTTAATGACAAACCTGCTTTAATAGTATATCAAGCATCAGAATACAGCATGTCAAATTGTGTTCCGCATCTGTAGAAAATTCGGTGTGTCGGGAGATCGGTGCTTCATCGTCCGAAATGGCGGATGTATTGCCGGAGTCGTCTTCTTTAACTGGAGCTGAGAATGTAAAAAAATATGAGAAGATGACCTTATACCGGTATTCAATGCGTACAAATAGAACTTCTACGTGTTGTTGGGCCCTCTTTTTCTTTTGCTAATTTACTTCCGCTACCCGTTTTACCATCTCTATCTTTATGAAAATCAGTTTGCATCCCATGTTTCATAATTCGAACCCCGTCACCAAACATTGAAAACAATTGCTGTAGTGGGATCAAGATTTCTAATTTGGTAAGATTTTGCAACCAGTGTAATGCTTGTTGTTGTACTTTAGCTGTTGTTTTTTCAAATCGAATTGTAACAAAACTGTACATAGCTTCCGCGTCGAATCCCAAAGGAGACATATCCGGATCTAATATCTTGCTGAGTACTATTTTTAATTCCGGTAGTTCCTTTTCTGGGACATCATTTGTAATCGCTTCCATCCAATGAGGCATAACAGTGTCCCAGATTTGTTGTGTAATGATTTCGTACGGAATCAAACAAATCAAGCGTTGCAATCCTTCTTTCAAATGTGATGTTCTAGATGCTAAGGTGTCCCAATGTCCTCCAACTCTGGCGTACTCAGGTGGATGAGGCAGCAGACAGTCAATGAACTCTTTATAATGGCTTGAGCACACGTCTTTTAACCACCCGCATACATGATCAAGCTTTAATTTTTCTAAAGTACTTTCTGCTTGTCCATCGTAGGAATAAGCGGTAATATGGAACCAATGAAATAACATAGACAGCAATCGTCCAAGAATCTCAACTGGAGTGTCAGTAGTTGGTTTACACCTACCAACTAACAGCCATATACCATAGCGACCCAAAAGCTGACGATCTTCTAATGTAAGTGTGTCTTGAGTGCCATTGGATGCATTCATTTTTGTTTCATTCGACAAATCTCGTCCAAAATCCATATTCAATGGCTTGGCCTCTCTCAGTAAACTTATAACTGCTTCAACCATGTACGTTTGCATTTCTGCATCCATCATCATCATCGGTGGTAGACTGCGATGAACTATGTGATCAATACCTCGTCTACTGTTGTGCCGGTTTCCGTGACATTGTGCGCAATACCTGATTGGATGATTGCCATTGTAGCTGGCGCATTCGCTCGAGAAACATATTGACACTGCCGATTTATCTGTAGATCGACAATTCTGGGTTGTGAAAGAAAAAAAAAACTTACAAAGCAACAAAAACATGTAACTTCATAATTTACCTTATTTTCGCATATCATAGAGACTTGCTGCATAGGATGTAAAATATCTCCAAATGAAAGATCAGGATGATCCCTGTGTATTTCGTTTGCACATTCTATGCACAAATAAAGCGGTGGAGGAGAATCGACTGCATATAATATGCTAATGCAATGGTTGTAACACACTTTGACGGCTTCTGCGTTACCTGCATTTGGGCATGACTCTCGTTGACAGACAAAAGGAATCAAGTTGTTGGTGAATTTGCACAATAATCCTTTACGATCGAATAAATTCGGGTCGAATGCAGGCCAGTAATAGAACAGAAGTTTGGCAGCAGAAGCCCTACTCGCTGATGTTCCATAAGCAATTACACATAACAAATCTTTCACTACATTGTGCTTTAATCTCATTAAAGACTCTAATAGTTGACAATGATGGGCTGGATTGTTCGAGTACTGAAACACCAACATGATGACTGCGGACACAGATTGACAGGCATGGCATTCTTGGTCATCGTCACTTTGGCGTGCTGCAAGAGACAATTTGGCCAATCTGTTTTATCGAAATAGGCAATTGAAGTTTATGAAATACTTACTAATGGTGAATGGTAGAATATAATAGCACAAATAGTTGATGATGTCCTGATGTAGCGAAGATGGTAGTACCGAAATGCAAGATGCCGTGAGATACGGCAAATTATCGATAAGATCTTTATCCAGAAACGGCAAGATGCATCCAAGGCTTTGCAAAAAAGCTTTTCCAAACAAGGTTAGTCCACTTTGGATATTGGACGCAACATCCAGCAACATAGTGAGAGCGTTGTACAAATTTTGATATTCGAGGTTTGGATAACTAGACATCCTAGCTTGATCAAGAGAAGGGTCTTTGATCATTTCTAGAGGTGAACATGGTACATCTTTTAAGACAGCTGCAATCAAATACAAATTTTCTGTTAAGGGGTAGTGTACAATTTCATATAGTTTTCCATAACCGTTATGAGCTTGACGAGATACCCGGGTACCATGGAACGGGGTGAAATTGAGCAATTTTTATAACAATTTCCAATTTACTAGCTTCATGTGCATTTTTCTCGAAATAGTATAATTTTAAAACAAGTACTAGTATGTGCTCCAGTAAACCTCTATGGCCATTGGTAAAATTTCTATCGTCTACTTCATGAAATATTCGATAATTCTATGAAGTACTTTGAGGTAAATTGGGGTGGAATTGATCACCATTGAAATCCATACATTCTTTTAGCAATGTGCTTTTTTCGATATGCTAAAGATAAATGATGGTTTCTGTACTGAACAATATCATTTAGGGGTACTGGGGGTAAGCCCGGCCCCCTAAGGAAAATCATTCTTTAGTAGCACTTGATGGCGAATATTGTTATATTTCTTTCACAGAATCATTGCCCAGATTGTTTTCTACAAAATATGAAGGTTTTCAGTACTTTCAAACTGTTATTTTACAAGGAATAGTGAAGTTTTGAAACTAAGATAAAAACGACGTTTAGCAATCAGTGCGGGTGAAACCGGCACCCCTTGGGGGTAACACCGGCACCTAAGTTTGCTCATGAATTAACTCGAATTAACTGAACCAATTTGAATTCGGAAACCGCCGAATGAGAGATCTTACATTTCTGTATGTTTCTGTGGAAATTGGTTGTTGTCGGTTAGCTGGTTCTGGGCAAATTGCCGGAACAAGTTCCGGTGAACATTATGTATAAGCAATGAAAGAATTTGATACTCGGCAAGCCTATCATGTGGCACTTTAAATCATATTATAAACTAGTTTCATGGAAGCCAGGATCACATTGACCACACCGGAGCATATTTCAAATACCACCGGGAAAGCTTCAATTTACCTCAGATCGAATTCCTGTGATTGCTAACAATACAGGCAATAAATTGTAGAGCAACGAAAAATTATTTTAGTCTTTTCAAATGAATAAAAGCTTAAGTTCCACTCACGAATTACATCCTTTTACGCATCAGTTGCAATAGCGCATGTTTTGTCTATTATTTTGACGTTTCACGGTGGCTTCGATGTGTCTTAAAATGTCTATAATATTAAATACGAACACTCCACATATTCCAAAACACAGTTAATTAGCGTTTTCTAGTTAAATCCCAGGGGTGACGGTCTTACCCTCAGTGCCGGGCTTACCCCCAGTACCCCTATAGCTAGTTTGGAAACGAAAATAACGATATTTAAGGTTAAAATTTGTTTATTTTGGCTCACGAGTTGCTTGTTGCTAAATTTGCTCTTATTTGATCGTCGTTAGACCGATTTCAATTCGGTTTGTTGCAAAAGCTCAAAAACTAGCTCTGAAATTAAAATCTTTGTGGTTTCCTGCGAATTCATCAGTATTTCTTTAATGGTATGGAATGACCATTGTTGAAAATTACATTTTTTGAGCTTTTATCAAACTTTATTCACTTCTCCAATAAATTCAATACTTTTTTTTTGGAAACTTGTTTGATCAAATTTGGTTGGCTTTTGACTAAGTGTAAAAATTTTTCGAAAATATGAAAAATTGCACTGGGCATGCAAGGGTAACTTTGACAGGTATGTGAATCATGTAAAAGTTGCGTTTAAGGACACGTTAACATTGCCTAGTGTTGTAAGAGCAATATCTTTTGATCAGTATTTTTTATCACGAATTTTCTGGTGATCAATTTCACCCCATTTTACGGTACCTTTTTAGATTTCAGATAACGAATGTTCTTAGTTCACATTAAACTGGGGTACTTCAATTGGAAGGACATAGTACTCTAATGAGAGCGATGAAAATCAGTTAAACATCCAAGCTCGATAAAAAGCAGCTTTCGATAGCATTAGTTTTTATGTAGGCGGAGGTCAATGGAGAATTTTTTACGCCTTAGGTGCCCGGCCTTTCAATTGGCCTCGAGTACAATGCTAGCTTAACAAGCCATTGTAGCACTAGCCCTACAATTGTCATTCTAACGGTTGGATGCGAAGCTTGTGTCGAATTAAAACAGAAGGTTGTAATATCCCTAGATAACTTTAACGAAGCAAAGTTAATGAAGCGGCAATATATTTCCGGGTTATCGAGTGAACGTCTTATCAGGCAACTCTTATTGTTCATATTATAAATAGCTGTTCAAACCATTGTATCATTCTCTTTTACTACACCCAACGCAAACGGGGAATATTTTATTACTTTTGGGCAATTTTTTATTACTTTTTGTGTCTTATGACTGCGCATTATACACAAAAAGTAACAAACAAAAAGTAATAAAAATTATGACGGTCACACGCTTGTATGTGTTTCTGCAGGAGAACATACAGCCAAGCACCGCAATGCATGTGTTGGCAAGACTTCACTCGCTGCATTTGTATTGATGCAACGATCTGGTTCACTTTTGTCTCCCTTCATCCACACATAATCAGAATCTCAACCGTCAACCTCAAATGTCCAATTAGAAACACTTTTGTTTCGTCCCCCAGTGTTTACTTGAAATGGAAATATGTAATACTGTCTGACCAGAGTTGCCGAAGTTGCGAATATTGTTCTGGATGGGCACGAGTTTTGTATATTCAAACAGGTCCAAATGAGTTTCCATGAACCAATGATTATGTGCTGTAAATAGCTTGCAAGAAAGCGAATGTTTTTATTTTTCTCTAACGCAGTTTACATCGTGATGTCATTTTAAGGCGTATTTCAAGTCTTTGAAATCATCAACGTTTGCATACTCTATGACGGGGAAAATGTTGCTTGGCAGCTCTTGTCATATTTTTTCGCTACTCCGTATGCATACAACGAGCGAACTAATACACGCCCACCGGATGAATTGGAGATTGAAAAAACTTGTAACATGTGCAACTTATGCGACGGTGTGTGATTTTTTTTGACTTGAGGTGGAAAGGGAGCATTTTTCGACAGAAAAAATGTTGCATGTGGTTGAAACGACCATTATTAGTAGTGAAACTGTATATTAGAGAAATGACAAAGCACTCACCGTTGAGGAAACTGTCAACATCAAAACGGGTAAGCTGTATAATTTTGCATTGCCGTTATCCGTTTTGAAGTTGACAGTTGCCTTAACGGTGAGTGTCTCTGCGTCTCTCTGGTGTATAGGCTGCCTAATTATTAGATAGTCGTACTCTCATAACACGTGCTAAATATATGACAGTATGTGTTGTTACTTAACTGGGGAAGAATTTTATTGCTTTTTAAGTAATGGATTTGTTACCTAAGAGGTAATTTTGCGCTATTGCTTTTAAAGTAATAAGGAAAAGTTTTGCGTGTACCATCCGTCGTGAGCGACACACTTGTAAATATAGGTGAGCCATAAGTGTTATCAATTGTCTCACTGCACATTATCCGAAGTCCTAAGAGAACATAACAAATTTCAAAATTAAATGTCGCGCCAGGTTTGACAACGTCGCACTAAGGTTCAAACAAAAATCCTCAGAATTGTGGGAGCAAAGGTATATAAAAAAGAATTTATTTTACCTAAACTCAGCTGAGGCTGTTGATAAAGTAATTAGGCGACGAGCATTTGAACGGAACTTGGTTGCAGGTTTAGTCGGAGTACGCACTGTAACTGTTGGTACCTACTATGTTATTCAATAGTAGCTTCATCTACAGTTATCTAGTTTTGAGATTGTACCAAACTACTTAGATCAAGATGCACTTAGAGTTAGATGATAATACGAACAATTCGAGTTAGTGAACAATTATCAGACGATTCTCGATTTCAATGTTGCATGCAATAGAGCAATTGATGCAATTGACACAGAAGGAGCCCCATAGCAATTTTGGCCTGATTCTAAGATTCGTACCCGCGACCACCCGCTTGTCAAAGCGGACTTTGTAACCTACGAAACTACGAGGTTAAAGACGTTTTTAACTAACAAAATAATGAAAAAGACCCAGAATATTGCTGATATACTTACTCAGTAATGTTTGCGAGAAATATTTTATAGTATTTCCAATGTCAGACCCCGAAGGCGCAGGTATTTGATTACTTAAAAGACGTACATGATACTCATGCAAGCAACGTAGTTTCGCTTGAACTGGAGAAGAAGTGCAAAAATTACTGCAATGATTATGTTTAAAAATAGCTAGGTCTTACAAGCAGCTCCTCTTGTGCCCATATTTACGAGCTGTACTCTAAAACTTCCCGTCATTTGTTAAATATTTCGCTAACAATCTAACTTCATATACAACATTCACAATATGTTTTCTGATTTTCAAATATACATACAATTGCTTTAACTGTACCACAAAACCTAATAAAGACTTAACGCACGCCAATA
Source organism: Wyeomyia smithii (assembly GCF_029784165.1). Classification (NCBI taxonomy): domain Eukaryota; kingdom Metazoa; phylum Arthropoda; class Insecta; order Diptera; family Culicidae; genus Wyeomyia; species Wyeomyia smithii. The sequence goes on along the minus strand of NC_073695.1, from coordinate 164,374,444 downwards.
GGCATTAAAAGTATTTTATTCACATATTTTATGACTTCAACACTCCAGATTATAGTTAGTGGAATTTTTACATATGAAATACACATGAACAACGCTTAAACTCTAAGAAAAACGAATTTTGTTGCTTGAATGGTAGCTTCGGCCTTCCAAGATGGTAGATGAGATGAAAAATCAATATTTCATGGCATGTATCGGTATGCATTCATTTTCTGGATGATGAAAAACATTCAGTTGGGGCGAGTGGTAGCAGAGATGCGAAATTACGGCACACACCGGCCAAATCAGCTGTTAACTGAGCTTGCGCGTTATGAACATTCAAATACCATCATAAGTAAGCACATGGTATGGCTGATATTATCATGAACTTGTTATGATGCAAAATGCTTCGAATGTGTGGGTAATTTTCTAGTTGAATATAACTTGTAGATCGCTGAACGCACAGTTAACAAAATATGTGGTTTGACTTTGCGACTGGTTACAAATTGTTTCGATAAACAAATATTAATGCTTACTATCTGTTTCATAAATTCTCTAAGGGGCCATCCACATACCACGTGGAGAGCTTTGGAGGGTGGCCCCTAACTGATTATTGAATAAACAGTATTATTATAAGTCTACATTCTACTCAACAATGTCGCTTGAAATGTGGAACAAAAGGCCTTATTCTTGGTTGCTCCAAGACGAAATTTTTTTTTACGCTACGCTGTTGATATCGCTACAAAACATAAAATGAAATGGACATAAAATAAAAATAAAATTTGTAACGGCCTAATGCTATTAACATTCGTTTATCTTAGGGGCCATCCACATTCCACGTGGACAGATTTTTAACGATTTTGACCTCCCCTCTCTCCCTTCGTGGACAACTACACATATAAATTTTAAAAATTTTGTATGGACCGTGGACATTACATAGAACCACCCCCCTTATGAAATGACCTGGGGACAAAATTTAAAAAAATACGTATCGCAGCTTGTTGTTTTGTATCTGCTTTAACCGATTGTTTGTAAGCAATAAAAATCGTTAGATCTAGGAGAATATGCAGAACTAGTAGCAATGTATAAATATCGCAACACAAAAAATTGAGATTACGACAAATCTCTAGCTCTACGAGCGTTTTTTAACACAAATTCAAAAAAAAGGTAGAGTGATCGAAGTATCTTCTGTAGTGTAATGACAATTAATAGTAACATTTTAAAACATGGCAGTGGGGTGGCGTGATCCACTCAAAACCAACCCAACTGGTCTAGGTTCAATCTTAGCCGACACCAGGAGATTTTCTGAGGCGAAAAATCTCTGGGATCACGCCTTCCATCGCATGAGGAAGTAAAGCCGTTGACGCCGGTCCGTTAATCAACGGGTCGTGAGTTAGGGCCCCGGGTGGAGTCGCTTCCCGAGCGTCGGTGATTGGCACAACAACAGTGCCGGAACTAGACCGACGGGAAATAAGCGAGAATATAAAAAACAAACCTTTGGCGCATAGTATTCTTTGCAACTATGAGTAACAAATTAAATGGAGTACATTTTGATTACACAGTGCAAAAAAATACTTATTGGTCTACTTCGGCTTCTATACATGACTTTTTGATGTATTTCGATGTGGGACCTATTTCACCTTAAGGAACAACAATGCACAATGGTCCATATAGCAATATTTTAGAGAAAAACTTTCTTCTACAAAGTTGTTACATATGATAAAGCGCTTAAGCGCTTATAGAAAAATTATCAAAAAAAAATTTTTTTGTGTGTATTAGGCACCTTTTAACCACTTGGTCATTCAGGTGCTTCGAGTATTCGTTATCTTAATGTATAATATGTATAATAAGTTTTAATCAAATTAAATTTTTGTATACAAATGGATGTTTTTCATGAATGTTAAAACTGTTTCTGCCCTCTCTTTATCGTCCGCTAGTGCTTCTCTCAAGTTATCCGGCATTCCAACTGCCCTGCGTTCATTGTCAAGTCCTGGACAAATCGCGATGATATGCTTTACTGTCATATGTTCGTTGCAGTATGCACATCTGGGTACACTCTCCTTTTCCAACAAGTATGCGTGACTAAATTTCGTATGACCTATCCGAAGTCTCGTTAGTGACACACTCATGTCTTGATGATCCTGTAGCTATTTGGTATAGTATGATGGTATTTTTTACTTCCCTTAATTTATGCTCTGTTAGTGCTGTCCATTTTTCTCTAATTTTTTTCTTTATATGTGTTTTCATATCTTCAAAATCTATCGTCGAATCGGAGACATGGTTCTCCTTTAATGCTGACTTTGCGTACTCGTCCGCTTTCTCATTACCCGGAATTCCAATATGACTTGGGACCCAAACTAGTATTACTTCAGTTCCATTTTTAGTAGCTGCAATGTAAGCTTTTACAATTTCATCCTTCCAGAAGTTCTGAATTTTTTGGTTTTTTGTGTTGCTAATCAAACTCAAAGAATCAGTACAAATAATATACGCTCCCACTCGTTTTTGTTTTGACACCCATAGAAGTGCTTCTTTCACTGCATAAAATTCTACACTGTAAATACTGCATAGCGTGTTAACTCGTTTTTTTATAATCAAGTTTTCAGCAATTACACTAAATCCACATCTGTTGTCAGTTTTTGAACCATCTGTATAAATTTTCGAGTGGATTCTATATTTTGTGGTGTTCATTTCGGCGAACAGGCGTCTTAGCTCAAAAGCGCTGGCTCCGCGTCGTAACGGTATGGTAAGGCTCGTATCTGATAATATTTTTGATCTCTCCCAAGGTGCACTGATAGGTCTTTTGAAGATGGTAATTTTTGTCAAAGTTATGTTCAGTTTGTCAATCTCTTTGATCCCTCTTTTAATTGCGGTTTCGGCTTCCGAAATTGTGTCTTCTCCCCAAAATTCTCCAGAGCTGCTACTGCTCTCACTTGATGAATCTGAGTAATTTTCAGTTAATTGTCTTACATCAAGAACACATTCACTCCTCAGTGCTGTTACCTTTGCTGCGTGAATTGCAGCCCGTTGTTCTAACCATGTGCATAAGCTGGGTATTCCCGTTTCTGCCTGTATACTCACTATGGGACTAGTATGAAACGCTCCGCATAGCACTCTTAAACCTCTATTGTGAACTGTTTCTAACCTTTGAATATTTTTAGTACTAACTGCTAGCAAGATGGGAGCAGCGTACAACATTTTTTCCAGGACGGTTGACCGATATAACTTTGTGAGGATAGCTTTATCCCCACCCCAGTTATTTTTTGCTACACTATGAATGAACTGAACTCGTTGTAAGCACGCAGCTCGAACTGTTTCAATGTGTTTCTTAAAATTCAAAACTTCGTCGAATGTCACTCCAAGACATTTGTGTACGCCGGTTCGTGGAATCGTTGTATTATTGATGCTAAGTGTGCCTGTATTCACTGGTCTTTTTGCCCAGCTGTTTCGAAATATAATTGTTGCGCTTTTATCTGCTGATATTTGAAAACCAGTACTTTCTTGCCATATTTGGATGTTATTTAATGCTGTTTGTAACTGCCTTTCAACTTCTATGGCGTTTGGTCCGCTGGCTACCAGTACAACGTCGTCAGCGTATATTAAGCATGTTATGTTTTGTGGAATGAATCTCGCAATTGTGTTGATTGCAACCAGGAACAGAGTAACGCTCAAAACAGAACCTTGGCACAGGCCTGTTTCCATTTTTTTTTCGCTTGAAAATTTCCATTAGTCATAACATTGAATGTTCTTTTCTGTAGCATGCTCTCTAAATTTCGCAGCATGCGTCCTCTAATTCCGGATTCTAGAAGTCTATTGAGCACTAGTCTTCTCCAACATGTATCATACAGGGTTGATATTTGTTGACACTCTTGAGTGAAAGTGAAAAAAAGCATCCATAAACGTTATTTTTTACAATCCTTTCAGAGTTCTCCCTTCCCGCTTTTTGCATGGAAGTGAACTGTCAAAACACCTCATTATATTTCATGCGATGAAAGCAAGACAACAAAATCAGTTTATCAGTTAACGAAGATTGTCAAGGCATCGGTCAGTGTCAGTGAAAAAGTGTTTCGGTGGGGTTCATTTTGGTTGAGTGGACTGTTTGTTTTTCTTTTTCGCTTTGAAGTGAAGATCATTTGGTTGGATTTGTCGTCAAATTTTATTCCGTAACCGTGAACGATGCGCGCGATCTATTTCATCTGAGTATAACAGCACGTTACTAGGCGAAAATCTAGTGTATCTGAAAGAGTGCTGCGATCATTGGAAGTGAACATTGAAAATGATTGGCTGTAATTTTCGAAGAATTTTGCTGGGGAAAATGACTTTTATCAGCACTGGTCGTAGTAGATTTTAACAGGAGGGACGTTGAATTTTGGAAATGCTTCGACAGTGAAAATTGAAGCAATTTCTTCTGCGTATACCGATTCTACAAACGAGATCTCCTTACATTTTATAGGTACCTGTAAACCTAGCATCATTCGTTGTTTTGCTTTCGTCTCGATTAGACGCAAATTGTTTATCTCCGTTTGAGTTCGCAAAATAACAATACACGAGTTATCGTACGGGTGTTTTTTTGTCGATTAGTTCTTGTGCTGCGCGATAACAATAGCCTGTTATATATCGGCAGAAACATCTGCACACTGGTAGGGGCAGGCTACCCCGCCAGTGATTCGATACGCAGCTGATATATCAGCAAGAATAATTCTCCCGCACCGCTGTTACCCCGCTAGCAGCACGGACAATCATACGATCGAGCGAGTGGAAGTCAACTACAAGTGGCATCTACAAGGTCGCGTGTAGGACACGGCCACTGCGTCTCAACACGAAGCTGGATCGTCATTGTTTGTTCTGCGGAGACGCTCGATTAATTCTACTATCAGCCGTGAGGTCGAGACTTAGACGTTCGATGAAGTATTACCTTTAGAATTTTTACTATTATTATCAATATTATTACTATGTTATAATATTAATATTAATATTATTATTGATGTTATTATTGTTATTATTAATATTATTACTATAATTATTATTATTATTATTATTATTATTACTATTGTTATTAGAATTAGTATTACTGTCTTTTTTTTTATTTGATCCATTGTAGATTGAAAAATTGTTTTTAAAATTTAACATCAACTACTTGAACCCCCCCCCCCATATTCGAATATTTATCGTTTGTGTGCGGTAGAGCGTAACGCTCCCGCAAAATGGACGACATGCAGGTGCAACTTTTCCTGGAGGTGGAAACAAACGGGGAAGAAATTGAAATTTCTCCCATCAGCTCACCCCTACCTTCCCCTGTGCCCTCCCCTTTGCCAAGTCCTGTACCAAGAGTACCGGAAGTACGGGTAAAAGCTTACCCAGATGCCGCTGGCGGTCCCTACGTTGTTTTTTTCCGGCCCATAAAGAAGCCATTGAATATTATTTAAATTGGCAAAGACCTGGCAAAACATTTTTCGGCCGTAACCGAGATTACGAAGGTGAGGCCGAACAAACTGCGAGTTGTCGTGAGTAGCTTGAAGCAAGCAAACGAAATTGCTGGCTACGAGCTCTTCACGAGAGAGTATCGCGTGTACATCTCTGCCAAGGATGTAGAAATCGACGGTGTGGTTACCGAGGGGAATCTCACTGTCGATGACATTTTGCGTCATGGAGTTGGCTGTTTTAAAAACCCCTTGATGCAAAGTGTAAAGATACTGGATTGCAAGCAATTGCATTCAATATCCATCGAAGAAGGGAAGAAGAAATTCCTCCCTTCGGATTCCTGCCGAGTAACATTCGCCGGATCCGCGCTGCCGAACTACGTCCGCTTGGACAGGGTTCGTCTACCTGTTCGCCTGTTCGTACCGCGGGTCATGCATTGCCAAAACTGTAAGCAGTTAGGTCACACAGCCACCTACTGCTGCAACAAGGCACGCTGTAGCAAGTGCGGAGGCAATCATGCTGAGAACGCTTGCAGTGGGGATACTGAAAAGTGTCTTTATTGCGAGGGAACTCGGCATGACCTTCCGGCATGTCCCGCGTACAAACAGCGCGAGGAAAAAATTAAGCGTTCCCTTAAGGAACGATCAAAGCGCTCTTTTGCAGAAATGCTTAAGAGGGCTGAGCCACCCTCGACAGGAAACATCTTTTCCTTTTTGCCAACCGATGAGGGTACATCTGACGATCCCGTCGAAGGGTGTTCCTATGCCTTGTCAGAGGGATCTAGGAAGAGGAGAATGCTCAACTCTCCTAATCTTTCTCGTAAGGGTCGTAAGATAACCCCTAGCGGAATGACCAATAAGACAACACAAAAAGGAAGCGGTGAAGAAAAATCGAAGCAAGTACCCCCCGGTTTTAATTTCAAATCAAACCAGGAGTACCCACCGCTTCCTGGGGCACCAAAAACCCCTCGTGCACCCATTTCTCGATCAGAAGACATAAAAGAAACAGGGTTCATAAAATTCTCTGATATTGTGGACTGGATATTTAAAACATTCAACATACCAGATCCCCTTCAAAACATTCTTCTTGCCCTTCTCCCAACAGTGAAAACCTTTTTGAAGCAACTCACAGCAACTTGGCCCCTCATTTCAGCTATCGTATCTTTCGATGACTAATACGTTGAAAGAGGTTAGGAATTTTGTCACTGTGTTACAGTGGAACTGCAGAAGTATCATCCCCAAATTTGATTTATTTTCACATTTGATAAACACATACAATTGTGATGCGTTCGCGCTTTGTGAAACCTTTCTTAATTCAAATGACCAACTTAATTTCCACGATTTTAACATCATTCGTCGAGATCGAGACTCACACGGTGGAGGGGTACTTTTAGGGATCAAAAAGTGCTATTCTTTTTTCAGAATCGACCTCCCCTCGATCTCGAATATTGAAGTTGTTGCCATTCAAACGAATATGAATGGAAAAGACCTTTGCCTTGTTTCGTTATATATTCCCCCATCCGCGCGGATTGAACAGAAGCAACTCCTTGATATAGCAGAATTGCTTCCCGCACCTTTTTTGATTTTGGGAGATTTTAACTCTCACTGTTCGCTATGGGGGTCGCTGTACGACGACAACCGATCTTCTTTAATTTGTAACTTGATCGACGACTTCAATATGACACTTTTGAATACTGGGGAAGCGACACGTGTACCTAATCCTCCAGCACGTGAAAGCGTGCTTGACCTATCCCTCTGCTCGACATCACTTGCGTTAGATTGCCAGTGGAAAGTAATCAACGATCCCCACGGTAGTGATCATCTTCCAATCGTTATATCAATTGCTAATGGTTCAACTCCCCCGAACCCAATCAATATTTCCTACGACCTTACACGTAATATTGATTGGAAGCGTTATGAGTCTATTACAGCGGAATCTATCGAGACTCACGAGGAACTTCCTCCGGAGGAAGAATACGCGTTCTTAGCTGGCTTGATAATCGACGCCACGACGCAAGCTCAGACGAAACCGATACCCGGGGTAACGATTAGACAACGCCCTCCCAACAAATGGTGGGACAAAGAGTGCTCTGAGCTGTACGCGCGAAGGTCCGCGGCGTATAAGGACTACCGGGAGTACGGCACTGTCAACCTACTACGAAAGTACGAGGCACTGGGCAGGCAGATGAAGAGCTTAGTAAAGGCGAAAAAACGCGGGTACTGGCGGCGGTTCGTAAACGCGTTGTCGAGGGAAACAGCGATGAGCACTCTTTGGGATACCGCCAGGCGCATGCGGAACCGTGACGTTTCGAATGAGAGTGAGGAGTATTCAGATCGCTGGATACTCGATTTTGCCAAAAAGGTCTGTCCGGATTCTGTACCGGAACAGAAAACCTTTCGCGACGCGTTTATAGTAACTACGGAAGAGCCTCCATTTTCGATGTTGGAATTTTCAATGGCTCTCCTGTCGTGCAACAATAAGGCTCCAGGGTTAGATAGAATAAAATTCAACCTGTTGAAGAATCTACCCGACTCTGCAAAAAGACGCTTGTTGGACTTGTTCAACAAGTTTCTTGAGCTAAATATTGTTCCGCATGACTGGAGGGAGGTAAAAGTCATTGCTATTCGGAAACCCGGGAAACCTGCCTCTGATCACAATTCATATAGGCCGATTGCGATGCTCTCTTGCCTCCGGAAATTAATGGAGAAAATGATCCTCTTACGGTTAGACAAATGGGTCGAAACAAACGGTTTACTTTCAGATACTCAATTTGGCTTTCGCCGGGGCAAAGGGACGAACGATTGCCTAGCGTTGCTTTCTACTGAAATTCAACTCACATTTGCTCGAAAAGAGCAAATGGCTTCTGCGTTCTTGGATATTAAGGGGGCTTTTGACTCTGTCTCTGTAGAAGTTTTAAGCGCGAAACTTCATTCGCAGGGACTTTCACTAAATCTGAATAACTTTTTGCTCAATTTGTTGTCAGAAAAGCATATGTATTTCTCACATGGCGATTCGACAACTTCCCGAATTAGTTACATGGGCCTTCCCCAGGGCTCATGTTTAAGTCCTCTCTTATATAATTTTTACGTCAATGACATCGATGAATGTCTTGCAAATTCATGCACGCTACGGCAACTTGCAGACGATAGCGTTGTATACATTACTGGTAGCGAGGCTAGCGATCTGCAAGGACCATTGCAAGATACCTTAGACAATTTGTCTGAATGGGCTCTTAAGCTGGGTATCGAATTCTCTCCGGAGAAAACTGAGTTGGTCGTTTTTTCTAGGAAGCATAACCCAGCTCAGCTGCAGCTCCTACTAACGGGTAAAACGATCTCTCAGGTTTTAGTCGCTAAATATCTCGGGGTCTGGTTCGACTCTAAATGCACCTGGGCTTGTCATATTAGGTATCTGACACGAAAATGCCAACAGAGGATTAATTTTCTTCGTACGATTACCGGAACCTGGTGGGGAGCCCACCCAGGAGACCTTCTAAGGCTTTACCAAACAACGATATTGTCAGTTCTTGAGTACGGCTGTTTCTGCTTTCGCTCCGCCGCGAACACGCACATTATAAAATTAGAGAGAATAGAATATCGTTGTTTGCGTATTGCCTTGGGTTGCATGCAGTCGACCCATACGATGAGTCTTGAAGTGTTAGCGGGTATTCTTCCGTTGAAACATCGTTTTTGGAATCTCTCTTACCGGTTGCTAATTCGATGCACAGTTATGAACCCATTAGTAATTGAAAATTTCGAGAGGTTGGTCGACCTTCAATCTCAATTCAGATTTATGACTTTATATTTTGACTATATGGCTCAAGATATTAATCCTTCTTCATACGATTCCTCCAATGTCGCACTTTTAGATACTTCTAATAATGCTATATTCTTCGACACCACCATGAAACAAGACATTTCTGATATCCCGGATCAATTGCGACCCCAAGAGATCCCTAAGATTTTTTCGAATAAGTTTAAACATGTTAGTTATGATAAAAGGTTTTACACTGACGGATCTAATCTAGATGAGTCCACTGGCTTCGGTGTTTTCCACGAAAATTTTACCGCCTCCTACAAACTCGATGCTCCTGCTTCCGTGTACGTCGCAGAACTTGCTGCTATTCAGTACTCTCTTGGAATCATCGAAACCCTACCCACAGACCACTACTTCATCTTCACAGATAGTCTCAGTGCCATTGAGGCTCTGCGATCGATGAAGCCTGTGAAGCACACCCCGTATTTCCTGGGGAAAATACGGCGGTTTTTAAGTGCTTTAACAGATAAAAATTACCGGGTTACCTTAGCGTGGGTCCCTTCTCATTGCTCGATTCCGGGTAATGAAAAGGCTGACTCTTTTGCTAAGGTGGGTGCTATTGATGGCGATATTTATGAAAGACCAATTGCTTCTGATGAATTTTATAGCATTTTGCGTCAGAGAACACTCAACAGTTGGCAATCATCATGGAACTCAGATGAACTGGGACGGTGGCTACATTCCATTTTTCCTAAGGTATCGACGAAAGCATGGTTCAAGGGGTTGGATGTCGGTCGGGACTTCATTCGCGTGATGTCCAGACTTATGTCCAATCACTACACGTTAAACACGCATCTCTTTCGTATAGGGCTTGTAGACAGTAATCACTGCGTTTGTGGCGATGGCTACCATGACATCGAGCATGTTGTTTGGTCGTGTACCGAATACTGTGGTGTTAGGTCCGAGCTTATAGATTCCCTTCGGGCCCGAGGAAAACAACATTCTGGGAAGCGGTGATCTCCAGTACATGACACAGCTATACTGCTTTCTGAAAAACGCTGACATTAAAATTTAAAATTTTCTTTGTCTATTTGTCAAATTAAGGATACAAATATGCTATGCTAAAGACACGGAAACGAAGAGCCCGCATCTATGCTTACACAAATATTTTGAACCCACAACGAACAAGAATACAATTGCTCTACCAGTTGAAAAACAAAGTTCCAAAATAGTTTTAAGTCAAAATTGTATCTCCCCTCCTCTCACCTTAAATCCCCACTAGCTCGTAGTCGGCCGCGAGAATAAAGAAAAGGCCTCCCTCTTTTCCCTGCTAACGTAGAATTAATACGAATTGTACTTGGCTCAGTAAAACAGAAAATGTATCGTGCCGTGTCAAATAAACTAATTTAAACCTGTAAACCTAGCATCAAAACACTGTACCGTGAAGCTGTAGGTCTTCCCAACAAAGCACGAGCTTCACTGACTACATAGAACTTCTCTATGTATGTAGGTCTATCACTAGAAATATAAAGAGGAGCGTGGAAAGTAGCCAAAACCTTGATGGTGCCTTCTGTTGCAAAAGCTTTAAGTGTTTTGTCTGATTTGTATTGGACGTCGAGGATTCCAGTAGAATAGCTAGAGTTCGAAATGAGCATTTTGAACATTTTATCAGTGAATGTATTCACTTGCGCACCGGAATCAATCATGAACATGGATTGCATGCCTGATACCTTTGCGGTAATATTAGCGACGTCATCTCCAGTGAACATGACATTGGTGCTGGTACACGCAACTTGTACAACATTATCAAGTGCTTCCATTTGAGGACCTACATGGGTGTTCATAACGTTCTCCGTCTCATGTTGATTTTCTTGCAATCGTATCTGAGGATAACATGTAACACACCAGTAATTGTTAATTATTTATTCTATTTCCTTGTTTTTTTTTGTAATTTAATTAATTTAGTAAATTTGATTGAGAATTAATTTGAATTAGATTTTTTTTTTTCAGAACATTGCGGATGAATGAAAATTAAAACTGAGCAAAATTAGAAATCAGTGCAATCACTTACTGGTTCAACAGCCTCTGAGTCTTCTCTCACTTCCTCAATCGCTGCGACTTTTTTTGCAGATGTCTCCAACGGCTCAGTAGATTGTCGCTTAATGCCATGCCCTTTACCACGAGTGAGACACGCTCTCTGGATGTGACCACGAACTCCACAACTGTTGCAAACTTTCTCTCTGTGACTACAATCGTCAGCCTCGTGATATATGCTGTTACAGCGCCAGCATTTATTCTAACGTGTGAAATGGGATGATGAACTAGTGTAAGCGTTATTCGATGCGTATCGGAACGATGAACTGTCATTGAAAAAGGGCTGTCTGCCGCGTGAAGCTCGAGCGCCTCCTCTAAACGGCCTGTTAAAATTGTGCTGAAAATTTCTTTGTGGTACATAACGCCCCGCGCGACCCATGTTTCCTGGGTATGATGCACCAACAGATGCTACTAATGCTTGCTCATCATTGCGGTACTTCCTGCGAACATAATCCTCATTGAACGAGGTTGGTAATTGTTTCTTTTTCGCGTACTACATCGATTAAATCTGTGAAACACTTATTGCGACTCAACATTTTTAGTGCAGCTTTTCGGACATCCCCATTGATGGCATGTTCGGCAATTGTTGCCACAACTTGTTCAAATTCTTTTGAGGAATCAAATGCGCAGAGTCGAGCCATCGAGCCAACACGAGTAATATAAGCCAAGTCAGATTCTTCTTGCTTCTGAGCGCACATTGCTAATTTACGCCTAATTAGTATTACGTCTGAACCTGATCCGAAGTAAGATTTTAACCTTGACATTGCATTGGCAAATGGAAAGCAGCTAACATTCGGGTCCTCATTCGACGATTTTGTGTTGTTGAAAATTTCAAGAAGTTTAGATCCGGCCTTGATTTTAAAAATGGTGAACTTAGTTAATTCATCTTGTACTCCTGCTAATGTCATTGAATCTACGAGTAGATCTTTCCAAGCTTCGAAGGATTGGCGATGAATCTCACCGTCATCCGCAGATTTGCACTCGGGTATATTGACGGAAGCGATCGAAAGCTGATTAATAGAGTTGTAAAACCGTGAATCTTCAAAATTAGCTACAGCTGATACCCTGCGAGTACTAGAAAATGGGGTGTCGCTCTCGAAATCAGATCTGTTGGCCTCTTTCTCAGCTTGATTAGCCAGAAGTTCCTCGTTGATTCGTTGACTTTGTTCGAGTTCTTCCATTAGTTGAATGTTTTTGGCCTTCTCTGCCGCCAATTCACGGGACAAATCTTTAACCTTATATTTTTTTCTTTGCTTCTCTACCGAAGGGACGCTAATATTTTCAACCGTGAATTGCGCGTCATATCCTTCATTTTGTACCCTTGCTTCTGCGTTTGCATATGTTTCGCTGTAAGGTAGAGATAAACAAAATGCCTGAAACAATTTGTATTTGTTGTGTTGAGACCGCTTCGCTCAATCATTCTGTTTTTTTCCGCGAGACCGCTCCGCTTTTTTTTGCAATGAGACCGCTTCGCTCATTTTTTTTTTGCAATGAGACCGCTTCGCTCTTTTTTTTTTTTTGCAATGAGACCGCTTCGCTCATGCAATTCTTTCTCTGTAAATTGCATCATTTCGCCTTGAAAATTCTTTTCCACTTCCAATCTTTTTTTTTCTTACAAGCCTAGATAATCAGTCAATGAAATCACTTTTTTTTATCACTCTACTTACCTACTGGCTGCGCCATGTCGTATTCCCAGATAAATTTTCTACGTCCTATCTTCCCAAAACTAGAACACCGAATGACTCGATCCGCAACCCCCTTACGTAATTGTGCATCCGGAAAAGTTGCGATCAAACGCAAAAGTTTGCGTCAATTTTTTTGCTGGTTGCCAATCTCATTTTACATTCGTGCTGTGCTAATGCATTGTTTAGTCATATTAAATCCTACGCAGATGACCAAATTGCATCATACGTATGGATCCGACAATTGATATTAATTTTTTTTTTGACTTCACTACGGTATCTGTATTCACTACACATTTAAATAAAAATTATCAAAACGTCGCTGATAAACTGGCAGTCAGGCTCACTTCCGATGCTTATTTTTGTTGTTCTCGCAACACTGCAACCATCTCAGCCGCCACTGCGCTGTCAGTCCGGCTTACAAAAACAAATACATTAAAATCATTCCCGCAGTTCATGTTGTGTAAACACGCAGTTGCTTTATTTGTTTGTAAATTCGGAAGAAAGTTCGGAAGTCGGAAGTCCGACTTCCGAACTTTTATTTAGTGCTGGCGCCACAATATTCTGCCGAGGTCAGCAAAACCATTACTGACTTCTCGACACAAATTTTACTCATTGCCGTGCTTCGGCAACACAGCTGTCATTCTCATGAACGACTTGCCTCCATTTTTTTAGTGCAAATTTGTGCGTGTTACGGGCGAGCAAATAGGAAGCAGATAAAAATTTGGCTGAAATTTGTCCAAACTACAGGTGTCAACAATCAGGCAGCCTAAAAAATGTAGTACAGATTCGTAAAAAGTGGCTGGTACTCGAAAAAGTGTAGTTTAAAATCGTGTAAATGCAATATTATTATAATCGTTTTGAGACAAAGCATTAAACGTAGTTTCAGAGTAAATGTTTTGCAGTAGAGCATGGCGACCAAGATAAAGACAAACATTAAAAACTCAATATGAATAAATTTATTTACTTCCTAGAAATTATCGAGCGTATAATTTATCTCTTGAAAAAAAATTATCGGATTTTCAGCGGAATTATTCTCTGCGGTTGGACTCCACTAAAAAAACGGCTCTTTACTGTGCTGAAACATTCAGCTTATATAACCGAAAAAGTGTTAAACTGGTTTACCGTCTCTCAGCTGGATTTGCCGAGAGCGCAGCAAAATGTGTACCGCGATTTTCGGCATAAAATGACATCTGTCAAATATTGGTTTCCCGAGATTCTCGGCAAAAGAGATTCAGCCGAGATGGTTGCCGAGGACTCGGCTGTCCAAATCTCGGCAAAAACGATTCTGAGATTCTGAGATGTTGTTTACGAACTAATTTTATTTTTGTCATGAGATACGGGAACACAATAGTAGAGGGTGATTCGACTTTGGTTTAGAACTAGTTATACCTATCCCAGTAGTTTAATTGGCCAGAACACCTTGGCGGAGACAACGGAGATTTCGGGTTCGAGTCCCGTCTGAACGAGGGAAAATTTTTACTAAGCCTAAAAGTCACACCTTCTATTCCCGTTCATTTTCGCATCCTCGCAAACTGCATACATTGCCCGCTTTACTAAACTTAAGATCATGTTGTGTTGTTTTGATTGCTACAGTCATGTTTAAAGAGCGATATTGAACAATAAACAAGTATTATAGAGAAAAATGGCTTTGTCCGCCATTACTGATTTTTCCTTCGCGTACCCCCTGAAGGCTTTCGAGTACTCCCAGGGGTACGCGTACCCCAGGTTGAGAACCGCTGCCCTAGAGCATCATTTTCAACAAATGTTTTAAATAATTTCTATTGAAAAAGAAATTCCAGAAAAAAATATTCTTATAAACCACAACTTAGAATGCCCCTGCTGTGAAAATTTCTTCAAATTCGATGCAATATTTCTAAAGATATGCATTGTTTTAAAAAATATTCAAATTCTAAATTCAAATGACAATAAAAAGTTGGAAACTTATTCAAGTTCAATAAAAATTTGAAAATTCTCGGATGAAACTCATGGAGTTTTTATAACAACGATACATATAGGTATCGATACCTAAGCCTAAATACTATCAGAATAACAGTACCTACTCTTGATTTAAGTATCGATTCTAAGCATCCATGTTTAATGGTATCGCAACGTCCCTAACAGCTCCACCGGAGGTTGGTCACCCGAGCTCCTAAGGTTACTCGTATCCCGGTCGGCACCTCGTAGAGGTTGGGATAGGAGTTGCTGGGCAGTGAATGACCACATTAGGGTCTTAAGTTACACGTTTCCAGCCGTTTACCAACCGAAAGCTTTAAATATTCAAACAAAATATACAATTATTACCGTTTCTTCATTTGATTTAGGTTCAGTTGAGATATATAAGTAAAGAAGATAAACTTCATAAACTAGTAAAAAAAGCTTACGGCAATGCTGCAAGTAAGTAGATCTGATGCAGCCCAAATATGTCTGCTAGTGTCTCAGACTTATTTTTTACATATTTCCGAAAAATGGGCGTTATCCCTCTTTATACCGGTTCACCCTATTTTTTACGAGGTCTTGAAGTTCAATACTGGTCTAAAAAACCAGTCATGGCATGTTCGAATCCCAGCTTGGTAGAGATTCCTATACGTATACTTACCAAGTTGCTCGAGAAACCCAAAAGATCACGTACGTTGATGATTATCAGAAATAGTTTAACAAATTCAAAATTGTAAACGAACTCCAGGGCCTAAACTTTCATTTTCATTTTTCATTTTTGGGTGCAGAAGGGGGCCGCATGGCCAAGTATCCAGTGCTTAAACACTTTCCATGGTACCAGAGGAAAGTTTTAGATTTGGCATCGCAGCATAGTAACCCGAGAGGTCGAATAAATCCTGCGTTGGAATGCCGTATAGTAAGACAAGGTTGAATATAGGGGATAGTCGAAGAAAACAGTGATAGTAGTTGCAAAAAGGTGCATGAAAAGAAAAAATAAGAATAGATGTATCTGTGGTTAATGTTAATAAATTTTGTCCATTTGTAATATATGTTAGCTATGTAATATTTGTCACGTATGCCGGTCTGCGTCCAGGGCCTCTCAAGGCAGCCACTCCCAACCGCACATGTATCTAAATGTTTTTATTCATTAAAACTCTTGTCAGATGAAACATTTGATAAATAGTAATAACAATAATGACCTTATTTGCTTTTTCACATACCTGCTGTGCATCAATCTTTTGAAGTAGAATACTTCTCTCTGGAAGCTACATAGGGATGTGAAATGAAAATCTAAAACCGAAAAAAGTGAAAAATATGTCCAATTTCAAATACTAATAAATCGGTTAGTATTCGATGGATTTCATTCGTTCTTGCAGCAATAGATTGGAAAATCTTCTAAGATTCTTCCCAAATGCAGATAATTGTAATTTTATTTTTCAAACTATTGTACTATTGAAAATAGTCAAGCCTTGTCAAAACGAAAACTTCGGCCTTCGCTTTGTCGTTATATGATTGCTTCCCAAGCACGGTCGACAGTATCATAAACCTTGCCATTTGAAAAGTGATATTTGGCCTATATAGGAGCCTGTTCCACCCGAAGTCGCTCATTATAATTCTAGACTGCAACAACAGCAGTCCTCCCTTAGCAGCAGCAGTAGCAGTGCAGCGGACAACGGCCACAGCTGTGGTATGGCAACGGATAGCGGAGCGCGTCTCAGCATCGATAGCAGGACCAGGTGATGCAGGGCAGCGGATACCAATGGCAACGGAAACGTCCACTACTGTGGCAACGGGGATAGCGCAGCGGTTGACGTTGGACTCAGCATCTATATAAGCAGGGCCAGCTGATGCAGTGTGGCATTTTAGTGAAATGCTGTCTCTGAGCGATAGCAGGCACACTAGCAAATGCATTCAATGAAAAGAACTTTCTGGAAAACTCTTCAGTGTTTATTTCCCACAAGGAATACTTTATTCGCGCGGCCAGTGATAACGCAGAGATGTGATCGGCATCTTATCAAACATTGAATTAAACAAACAGTCCTTTTCAGGATGAAATAAAAACCCAATTAAAGAGTTATTATTTTCTCTTAAATCAATTAAATCAATCGCGCCAAATGACCTATGGTCGAATATCGACAATTTTTGATTTGAATGAAACTTTGCACACGTATTTGGCTTAGCAAACTGAGCATTTTTCGCAGATGGAGAGATTTTTACACCCATGAGTTACATTCTAAAAGGGCGTATGCCTCTTGGCATAGGTTTTATTCGAAGCATTGTAGCCCAAAACCGTTGGTTGTATAGAAAAATTTGTAATTTTTTTTTAAAGAAACTTGACGTTAATACGCAACTCTTAAAAAAAAGTCCAGGATGGAGAAATGAAAAATAATTTTTTTATGGTAGATTAATTTTCTTATAAAAATTCTAATTCAATCATTTTTCAAAATATTTGTATTCTGATGATTTTAAAAGATGCAGAGAGTCATTTTGAACCAAACAGCTCTTGGTAGTAAACATTCTGAAGGCATCGGTTTTCGAGTTATTTTGAATTTAAGCTCGAAAAATTATTAATATTTCGAAAAATACACGTTCTTCTTAATTTGTCCATGGTTCTCCAGCAAAAACCATTCGTTCATTGGAATGCTTGATCAAAAATATACAATTCATTCTTTGACAACAAAACGATTGGATAAATAACTCAAGCGCTAAACCTTAGCCTACCTACACGTTCCCCCTTGCCGGATGTTTTATAAAAAAATATGTTTGTCGTGCAACACTACCTACTTGTTTACTACTAATAACTGTTTGTAAAGTACGCAACCAATAACTACTGGGTTACCTATAATATCTGTTTTCGTATATGAATACGATTGCACTTCTCCAGAAGTGTTTCTAACAGTTTGCATTTTGTGAAGATGAATAAAGTGAAATATGAATACACCAAGCACAAGTGCTGTAAACCCTTCCCTGATCATCGGTGCTCATCAAGCTTACGCAAACTAAACGAAAACGTTATTGCAAAATTAAAAATATTGAACAGTCAAGCTCATTTTAATACGTCTTTATCAATTTGTGATTCGGGTTGTTATTGGAATAATAGTCAAGCCACCATTCAACCCTTCGTTGTTTACTATTCAGAATCTGGAACACTTAAGAATATCAGCTTCATTATAATATCGGAAGTAGTCCATCATGATACTGTTGCGGTTCAGGTGTTCATTGCCAAATTAATGAGTTTTTTGAAAACAACAATTCAGTTGAAAAAAGCGATATTTATGTCTGATGGAGCTGCCTCACAATATAAAAATAGAAAAAACTTTGCAAGCTTTTGCAAGTTCAAAACAAAATATAACGTCGATGCAAAGTGGCATTTTTTTGCGACTTCTCATGGTAAAGGCCCATGCGATGCAATTGGTGACATATTAAAACGAATGGCAAGAAATGCAAATTTAGCTAAAGAACATGATCATCCCATTACATGCGCAAAAGAATTGTATGATTGGTCTAATCAGAAAAGTAATAAAAAATCATCAAAAATGTCATTTATTTGGGTATCATATGAAGAATATGAACAAGGAGTAACAGAATTGAGCAATATTTAAAAAAAATCTATAATAATAGCTGCCACACAAAAGTATTACTCTTTTGTTCGATTTCAGAAAATAAGATACAAACGAAGGTGTTTTCAAAAGATTTCAAATCATATACTTATGATGTATATAAAATACAAGGTGAAACTAGTTCTGTAAAGTATCTGTCATAAAAAAATATGTTCCTAAGATAATAAAACTTGAAAATAAATATTTGATTCTTATATATATTTATATTACTTAGAACATTTAACATTTTTCTTGAGAACCGTTCGCCCAATCGTTTTGTTGTCAAAGAATGAATTGTATATTTTTGATCAAGCATTCCAATGAACGTATGGTTTTTGCTGGAGAACCATGGACAAATTAAGAAAAACGTGTATTTTCCTAAATAAATATAATTTTTCGAGGTTAAATCAGAAATAACTCGAAAACCGATGCCTTTAGAATGTTTACTACCAAGAGCTGTTTGGTTCAAAATGTCTCTCTGCATATTCTAAAATCATCAGAATACAAATATTTTGAAAAATGGTTGAATTAGAATTTTAATAAAAAATTAATCTACCATAAAAAAATAATTTTTCAATTCTCCATTCTGGATTTTTTTTTAAAGTTGCGTATTAACGTTAAGTTTCTTAAAAAAAAAAAATAAAAAAAAATTCAACTCTATTTTTTTAAATTGAAATTTAATGTTTATTTTGAATTTTTTTTGGTAAAAAAAAAATTTTTTTTGTACAGTTGATATTTTTATTTATGATGCATTTTCGATTCGTTACAACTCATTCTCAGACAGCTTTTCTATACAACGGTTTCTGAGCTACAATGCTTCGAATAAAACCTATGCCAAAAGGCATACGCCCTTTTAGAATGTAACTCATGGGTGTAAAAAATCTCTCCACCTGTGAAAAATGCTCAGTTTGCTAAGCCAAATACGTGTGCAAAGTTTCATTCAAACCAAAAATGGTCGATTAATTTTTCGCGTATTTCCAGGCGATTTGAAATGATTTTGCTCTTTACATTTTCAAAAAATTTGGAACAGATATATATTTGGCTTCATCTCCGTGTCTCAGAACGTACTGAATTATCTTTCCCTTCAGTCATGAGCACAACACCCGAAAAGCTTTCATTATCTGCATAAAAAATAATTTTTCGCATAATTAAAATTCAAAAATTATCAAGTCCAACTATATTATTGAGAATGGTCAATCCTTGTTGAAGTGCAAAATTCGACTGATCTGATTAGTCGTTAATATGATTGCTTCCCAAGCACGGTCGACAGAATCATAGACCTTGCCATTTTAAATTTGCTATTTGTCTGTATAAGAGTAAGGATGGGAATTATCGACTGAAATGGCTATCGATAGTTATCGACGATTTCCTACTACTATCGATAGGTTTTTCATCCCTATATAAGAGCCTCTTTCAGTCGAAGCCGCTCATAATAGTTCTAGACAGCGACAACAGCAGTCTTCCCTTAGCAGCAGCAGTAGCAGTGCAGTGGATACCAGGCGGATAGCGACCATAGCTGTGGCATGGCAATAGAAGCTGATGTAGGGACAGCGGATACCAATGGCAGCGTAAAGCGTTCAAAACATTAGCATGGCTACGGATAGCGTAGCAGTTGCAGCGGGTTTAGCATCGATAGCAGCTGATGCAGTGAGGAACTTTAGTGAAATGCAGTCTCTGTGCGATAGCGGGCACTAGTAAATGCATTCAATGAAAAGTTGACTCATTTTGACAACACATGAGCCATCTAGTTTTGAGTGTTAAATCAGCTTTTCACTGTTTATTTTATCACAAGGAATACTTTATTCGCACTGTCATTGATAACGCCAAGATGTGATCGGTATCTTATCCGATATTGAATTGAACAACAAATTAAAAAATGACTGACACGCAAGCAGCCGGGTTTTCTTCTACTTCATCCTTGCGGTCGTGGCTTTGCACAAAACCCTCCTGTGATTTTTTTTACCCTGTTTTATTTCTGTTACTTTAATCATTTTCTCATTGACCTTTGAGTGATTGCATTCCTCAGGGTAATTGCTTGATTCTTCGTTTGTTCTAATTCTTGATTTTTCTCGCATTTGAAAAAAAGTAAATTGGATTAATAATTTGATTTGAACAATGAAAATTAATGTAAATAAATCTGAATTCCGACCGCGCATATATCTAACTACTTAATTCGTAAAAGACGATATCAACCAGTCTGACCTTTCATCACCCAATCATTGTCATTAACATTCAACTTCGTCTTATTACGACCGTTGCAATGAAAGAATCTAATGAGCTTTATAGACTTTTAAAATCATTTTACAATGGCCATGCAGTATGTCACTAGGTTAAGTTTTATTGCTTCCTTGTTTTGATTACAACCGAAAAGCCCATTAAAATCTTTTCAAAGAACGTTTGAGGTGTTTTGCAACTAGCATCTGACCTTATCAGACTGGATATATCTTGTATAATACATAACCGAAAAGAGGTGTTAGTTCGCGAATTTAAACCAGATATTACTAATTGCAAAACCGTCAAGCCCCTCAACCTAGAAAAGTGTTTCAAAGATCCGAGGACTTACGACAATCGGCTTATGAAGCCAGCAGCGTACCTCAGATCTGGTCAATGTGTACTCCAGCGCCTAAACTTGGCTCCCAAATTATAAATTGAGCACATCAAGATTCTCTATGAGCCAAATAAAACATTCAATGTTTACAAAACAACCAAACCAATGTTCACAATAACAAACAATGAATCTACATCTCGATCTACAAACAAGAGTTAGTTTTCTGATAAAATGCATGGTATTCTGTTGTATCTTTTCAGCCTTCAAGCGTTCCGTTAGGCCAAAGTATTTTTTCCCAACATCAAACATCAAATGGAAAATCAAAAGCCTAATACATTTTAAAAGTCGAAGATTCGATGATTCTGTCTCGTAGCTTAAACAAGATTTTTATATTTTGCCCGGTCTTGGCCAAAAATGCGATCCATTCCCCGCTAAGAAGGACGATCATGTTAATTTTGTTGTTATTGTCTCTTTGAGTATCACTTACACTCTTGATATTACGTCGAACAGACTTCAAATAAGTTAATCCTACGTCGAAAGAATCCTGTTCTAGTATTGTAGGAGAATTGGTGCAAAATTGACATGTTGCTGACATTTTACGAGGATCAGATACCTACCAATCGATATCTGAGACTGTTTTCTTTCATATAAGACATAATTTGAATTCCACATTCAGATATTAGCGGCATTAAGCTCTTTGATTTGATTTTTATTAAAGAGCCTTCAACTTGAGGGGTCATTCAGCTCTTGTATTAATGCTCTAGTTACTTAATAATATTTTGTTCTGTGAAATATTTTAAAACCATGCCAAAACTGCTTGCGTAGAATCACCGTTTTGAAGTCAGTTTTTGTACGATTTAAGATCTGCTTTTTTTTTTTTCAAAGATGAGTGTACAATTTCTTAGAATTTTGATATTTGGCTTTATAAAAAATGGTGTGGAAAAATTATCAAAAATTAGGGTGACTAACGGAGCTATAATATTGTATAATAACTTTTTCTGCTATATTCAAAGATAAAAAAGTTAGATACCTAACTTCATCGAAAATTTTGGTCACCCCAATTTTTGATACATTCGAGTGTTCGTGCTTGCGACTATTAGTCACACGCGACAGCAGCTCCGAAGAAAATTGAGATTATTCTTCTAAACCAGGATAATTTAACTATCAAGGTGTGTCCAGTACAGAGATTAACTTCAGTATAGTGCTACGAAAGTGAAGTTTACATCTTGGATTCATTATTTTAAGAATTAAATAAACAATTTCACAAGCAGTGAATAGATCAGTACTGATTTCGATACACGTGCGCTAAACAATAGGAAGCGATAAGTGAGGTTAGGATTAAAACAATGTCGCCGTCGCCGCATGGCGGTATGGCAACCAGTTCGTCTTTCAGCGGGCGAGACTTCCCAGCATTAGGGCTAATTCCTCAACGTGTAGAAGGACGGTACCTCGTGTTGGAACGGACAGATAAAGGTCAGACACTTGAAAAACTTTCCCCATTTCCAATTGATAAGGCCATTAGAAATTGCTGCGGAGAAGTCACGAGTGTCAAACGAATCAATGATGGTAAAATACTGATCCAAACTAGAACGGACAACAATGTTAAAGCCTCTGGTCACAAGACACTAAATGTATGCCGGATCGTAATCTCATGCAGAGACCTTCTCGATGTAAACGATGCAGAAATCTTAGATGAACTACAATCTCAAAAAGTGACCAAACTCGAGAGGATTCATAGAAAAATTAACGGCGAAAGCGTGAAGACGTCTACATTCATTCTTACTATTGAAACTGCCATGGCCCCGAGAGTAATAAAAGATGGATTCCTGGCTGTGAAAGCACGACCTTACTACCCCCGACCAATGAGATGTTTTCAATGCCTTGCATTTGGACACATTGGAAAATTTATAAAATTAAAAATTTGTGCTAAAAAATTAAAATAGATCAAAATATTTCTTTTCCAGAAGCTAGGCGTATAGTCAATGACCGATTTGAAGTGAGTAGGAACTATGCAGAAATGAAAACCAGGGAAATTCGAAAGTGCAACTGCAAATGCAGCTGCGGCTCGAAAGACAATGAACTGACAGGTAATACGCAACTCGACACGGTAAGAAACACAAAACCTGAACCGATTATGACCATCCAAACAAAAACAGTAGGCATCGATTCAACTACCACAGAACCAAATCCGAGTGTAACTAAAATTGTATTTGAAGACTGCAATTTATCTCCAAAATCAAAGCGAACTAAAACAATGTCGGACACCAGCAGCGCAATTTCAGTTTCAACATCTCGTTCTGAACTTGACAAACACATCCCTGTTAAAAATCCAAAAAGGAAAAGAGGGCGTTAAAGTCGACAAGAAAGAAACTGAGGGATTCAATCGAGAAGTATTTTATATTTCATCGAAAAAACAAAATGGCTACAACAACCCAAAAAACTAACTATGAAAAAAAACACCCTCATATCTTGGAACATACAAGGTCTCAACCCCGGAAAAGCAGAACTCAATACAATCAGAAATCAAATCGACCCGTTAGTTTTTTGTCTACAAGAAACTATGTGCAAAACCGATGATCAGGCGAAACTGAATGGTTTCACAACGTACCATCGAAAACGTAGAGGAGGTAGACGAGCGGCAGGCGGAGTTGTAACAGCAGTGAAAATCGGAATGGAAAGCGAAGAAATCCAAGTTGAAACAGATTTTAAGGCAATTGTAATTAAGATAGGTCCTCCTTTGAGCTGCTACATACTGAATATATACCTGCCCCGCAAGATGAAATTAGTGCCAAATTAGTAGGTGATGTAAACGCCCACCACCCCCTATGGGGGTCAACAATCATAAGCAGCCGTGGTAAGATCCTGGAAGAAGTGATTGATAAGTGTGAACTAATAATACTGAACAGCGGAGAGAGCACGCACATAAGGACTGGAACTTGTACCAAAACTCTTTATGTTTTCAGTGGCATGATTGTATCAGCAAACAAATCTCGCACATCACTGACGAAATAATAAGAGCAGCAGAAATAGCGATCCCCCAAACAAAAGGACACCAAAGACTTAAAGAAGTACCGTGGTGAAACGAAGAAGTGGCAAATGCCATCCGAACGAGGGAAAAGGCTCTCAAAAATTGAAGAGAGCTAATTTACCCTTTCAAAGTTGTGAAAAAGAGCAGTTAGTGAAAGATTTTCAGAAATCGAGAGACCACGCCAGAGTTGTTCTTCAAAAAGCAAAACAGCAGCGGTGGATAGAAATCGCAAATAGCTTCAACGGAGAAACCCCGATCAAGGAAATGTGGAACCGTTTCAGACGGATACAAGGAAAAACAATAAATACAAAAATAAGAGCGATTACTACGGAAAATTTGACAGTGACCGACGATACAGAAATTGCTGAAACTATTGGACCGGCTTTTGAGAAAATTTCGAGTGACTCGGTATATAGCGAAGCATTTTTACAACAAAAAAGAATAGAAGAAGCAAATCAATTACCCACAAGAGATGAATTTGATGCAGACTACAACTCGGAATTTCGAAATTGTGAACTAGCCGAAGCACTAGAAGGTCTAAAGGGTTCACCACCAGGTGAGGACAATGTTCATTACGCTATGATAACACATCTCCCTCAAGATTGTATGTCTATACTTTTGGAAGCATATAATAAACTGTGGATTGAATCTACATATCCAACCGTGTACACTAAGTCGATAGTTGTACCCATTTATAAAAGTAAAGGGTCCCGAACCGATCCATCAAATTATAGACAGATATACTTGAACAGCTATTTAGGAAAAGTTTATGAGAGAATGATTAACAACAGATTAATTCATTTCCTGGAAACGAATAACTTATTGTATGAAAATCAATTTGCCTTTCGCAAAGGCAAATCTACTACTGACCATTTGACAAGCTTAGAAGAAGTGTTACGAATAGCACTCAGTAAAAAACATGATAAAAGTCATTTTCCCCAGCAAAATTCTTCGAAAATTACAGCCAATCATTTCCAATGTTCACTTCCAATGATCGCAGCACTCTTTCAGATACACTAGATTTTCGCCTAGTAACGTGCTGTTATACTCAGATGAAATAGATCGCGCGCATCGTTCACGGTTACGGAATAAAATTTGACGACAAATCTAACCAAATGATCTTCACTTCAAAGCGAAAAAGAAAAACAAACAGTCCACTCAACCAAAATGAACCCCACCGAAACACTTTTTCACTGACACTGACCGATGCCTTGACAATCTTCGTTAACTGATAAACTGATTTTGTTGTCTTGCTTTCATCGCATGAAATATAATGAGGTGTTTTGACAGTTCACTACCATGCAAAAAGCGGGAAGGGAGAACTCTGAAAGGATTGTAGAAAATAACGTTTATGGATCCTTTTTTTCAGTTTCACTCAAGAGTGTCAACAAATATCAACCCTGACTACGACACAACAAAACCACCTTGCAGAAATGTTTCTACCAATATACCTTTGGCAGTTAAATCACTAGTTGAAAAAAGACTGGAGAACCTGGTTTCAGCTGATATCATAGAAAGAGTTGTTGATGGAATGGATATTTCGTTCTGTTCGTCAATGTTGGTCGTGCCCAAAGGCAAAGACGACATACGTTTAGTTATTGACTTACGGGGACCTAATCGCTATATTCACAGAACTCCATTTCCGATTCCTACTTTAGAGAAAATTCTTTCCGAGTTAGATGGAGCCAACTGGTTCTCTATTATTGATTTAAGCAATGTATTTTTTCACATTGAACTGCATGAAGACTCACGCCATCTCACTAATTTCTACACAGAGTTCGGAATGTTCCGTTGCGTCCGATTACCTTTCGGTCTGTGTAATGCACCCGATATATTCTAAGAGACGCTCCAACGAACTGTGCTTGCTGATTGCAAGGGATGCAAAAATTATTTGGATGACGTGCTTGTATTCGGAAAAACAAAAGAAGAGCATGGCACTAATCTGGAAAAAGTTCGTGCTTGCCTTGCTAACCACAATGTTGTATTGAATGAAAGCAAATGCGTCTTTGGGAGTCAATCAGTTGTATTCCTTGGTTTTCGTCTTACTCCCAACGGCTGGCAAGTTGAGGAAGAAAAAGTTCAAGCGATTAGGAACTTCAGACAACCGAACAGTTGCGCGGAAGTAAAAAGCTTCCTAGGACTAATAACTTTCATGGACAAATTTATTATGCATCGGGCAACAAAATCTGAACACTTACGAAACCTTGCAAATTCCGAAAACTTTTATTGGACTGATAGCAAGATGATGAGTTCAATTGGCTCAAAAACGAAGCTTTAAACTATAAAGCTATTAGGTTATTACAACCTAACAGACCGTATAGAGCTTTTCGTAGATGCCTCTCCTGTTGGCTTGGGCGCGGTACTAACTCAAATAGACGGCAATAATACTCCTAGAACTATAGCATGTGCTTCTAAATCTTTATCTATCGCGGAAAAACGGTACCCCCAAACGCAGAAGGAAGCTCTAGCAGTTGTTTGGGGTGTTGAAAAGTTTTCATACTACTTGTTGACCAGACCGTTCACTATTAGAACTGATGCAGAGGCGATCCAATATATATTCAGTGTTAATCATCGTTTAGGCAAACGAGCAATTTCACGCGCGGAAAGTTGGGCGTTGAGATTACAGCCTTACGACTATGAAATCAAGAGTTCCCGGAAATCAAAACGTAGCCGATGCGTTGTCTCGTCTCATACCAGCAACACAGGAAGCAATTCCGTTTGAAAAAGAAGATGAGACTCACTATCTCTTTTCGCTGGATGCTAGTAACATGATCATTACTTGGGACGAAATAGAAACATTTTCGGAAAAAGACAGCGAACTACAACTAGTACGAGAAACGATGTCGTCGAACAAATGGCCATCTGAGCTACGATCATATGAAGCACAGAAAAATAATTTGCGTTGTAGTGGTTCTCTGGTATTTAGAGACGACCGAGTAGTTCTACCATTTCCAATTCGACTGAAAGCACTTAACTCTGCACATGGAGGACACATAGGAGAGGTGGCGATGAAACGTGTTATGCGTGAATTTTTCTGGTGGCCCAGAATGTCAGCCGATATAACTCGTTTCATAAAGAATTGTAACACCTGCGTCCAACTTTCAAAGCGAAACCCACCGTTACCATTATGCTCACGAGAACTGCCCGAAGGACCTTGGCAAATGCTGCAAATAGATTTCCTCGCATTACCCGCCTTTGGGTCTGGAGAATTTTTAGTTGTAACAGACACATACTCGCGCTACCTGTTCGTAGTAGAAATGAAGGCAACGGATGCAGATACTACAAACTCAGCTTTGAACGAAGTTTTTCGAATGTGGGGGTACCCGTCTGTCATACAGAGTGACAATGGACCTCCTTTCCAGAGTACCGGATTTATATTCTATTGGGAAAATAGAGGAGTGGGAGTTCGGAAATCTATACCGCTAAGTCCTCAGAGCAATGGAGCAGTTGAATGGCAGAATTCGGGAATCATCAAAGCTTTCTCAGCAGCAAAACTAGATGGCTCTAACTGGCACTGCAACAGTATGTACACAGACATAACACGTTGATTCCACATTCGCGGCTACAAGTTACTCCTTTCGAACTAATGGTGGGTTGGAAGTACAGGTGTAACTTTCCTGGTATATGGAAGCCTTCCGAATCAACAGAAGATTCTAAAGAGATTGAGGCAAAAGTTCGTGAGCGAGATGCTGAGACAAAACTTATATCGAAAAAGTATGCTGATCGTGTACGTGGGGCAAAAGAATGCGGTATTACGAACGGCGATACTGTTTTGCTTGCACACCAGAGGAAAAGCAAGACCGATCCTGTTTTCTCCGCCGAACGATACAAAGTTATTGCTAGAGATGGACCAAAAGTAGTTGTGATGAGCAGATCTGGTGTACAATACACTAGAAATGTCCAAGATGTCAAACTAGCTCCAGATTTGACTCACTCGGATATTTCAGAGTCGTGTGATACACAACCCGAAAAAACATGTATCCCCTGTGCTAATGATCAACTTTCGCATCAACAAAAGCAGTAGACTTCTTCGACAAAGGAACATAATAAATCGTCCTGCAAGATTCAACGATGATTATATTTACCAGTTATTTTACTAAACGTACCTGCTGAGCAACAGCGGTTGACACATATTCTTTAGACGACATAAGTATTTAATGTAATAATAAAATAATCTAAGTTTAAATGAAACTTAAAAAAAAAACACATTGCTTCTTTTCTCAAAACTAAAAAAATTTTCTGGCTTGCGATTAGTCTAAAAAATAATAATAAAAAGAAAAGAAAGAAAAAGTTCTGTCAATCGCGCAGAAAACAAATTCAGCGTAGAGCCCAGCGGTGCTATCATCGGTAGTAGACACCAACATGTAAACAAACGTGGTACACTGAAACAAAACTATTTGCTTTTTTTACTCGATTAATTAACATTCAAATTATTTTTCAGTTACTCAAAATAACGGAACTACTAAAATATTTTTTTTTTCAAAACCTAAAAAAAAACTAAGCAACGAATAAATATTTAAATTTATAAATCTGAAGAGTACGGCCGGGGGCAGATGTAGTGAATACAGATACCGTAGTGAAGTCAAAAAAAAATTAATATCAATTGTCGGATCCATACGTATGATGCAATTTGGTCATCTGCGTAGGATTTAATATGACTAAATAATGCATTAGCACAGCACGAATGTAAAATGAGATTGGCAACCAGCAAAAAAATTGACGCAAACTTTTGCGTTTGATCGCAACTTTTCCGGATGCACAATTACGTAAAAGGAGTGCGGATCGAGTCATTCGGTGTTCTAGTTTTGGGAAGGTAGGACGTAGAAAATTTATCAGGGAATACGACAAAATGCACAATATAAAGACGAGATTCGTCAAGCAAGTTTCTTTCGGCGAAGTTTCGGCAAAGTGATCTGACGACTTTCGGCAACCGGCTTTTCTTTGCTGAAATATCGGTTGAATCCCGATTTGCCGAGTGAACTCGGATGTTTTTTAGCCGAGCTCGAGATGCAATTGTGTGTACCACTTCTCTCTACCACTTTTCGAGAACATTCCGAGCCAGGGGGTACGCTCGATTTCAAAAAAGGGGTACGCGGACAAAAACAGGTTGAGAACCGCTGTTCTAGGGCACTGAACAATCTGGAAAAATCACAAATATTTTTGACATAATTTCGAAACTATCCTGAAAGTTTCGAGCTGGTGTTATTTTTTGTTCAGAAAAAACGCTATATGATGGGGTTTCAAAGATGGTGCCGCAACGTATTTTCAAACGAGAAGCAAGCTAGCACTACTAACATTGACAATGCCAGTTTAGTTATTAGCAGAAACTGTGCAAGGTGTGTAAACTTAGTTTAATAAAAATATTTTTTAGCCGCCGAGTGGTCAGAATATGCTCAGTCCCAACTTAATGATGGTGACGTATACCTTATGCCACCAGTCTGCTTAGACACTTTACTAAAAAAACAATGCAAAATTTAGTGGGTGGACAATAGAGATGGTCGGGTTTCGGGTTTCAAACCCGAAACCCGAGCCAGACCCGTACCCGACGGGTTCGGGTTTGAAAATATCGGGTTCAGGTCGGGTTTGGGTATGGAAACCCGAAACCTGACTATAAAATCTATGAAATCTCGGGTTCGGGTTTCAAAGAAATAAAATTTTCGGGTTCGGGTCGGGTTCGGGTTTCAACCGAAAAATAAGTTCGGGTACGTGTTTGAAAAACATCAAACCCGACCATCTCTAGTGGACAACCGTACAGAACGCGCTAGAGCGGGGTAAGATCGCCCATGGTATCAATTTTAGTTGCGGCACCAACTTTGAAACCTCATATCTTTTGACCAAAAAATACCACCAACTCGCTTCAGCGTTAAATTCTGAGACTTTATGCACTCTTTTACTTCGTATGCTGAGCTGTAGTAGTGGCATATTAGCACATATTAGCCTTCTGCATGGGACATTTTGCCCCGGCAGATTGTAAATTTAGTTTTTTTAAGAAACTATAGCGTTCTTGTGTAACAGTTATTACAAAACAAAATAAAAGCAGTGCATTACCAGCTAAATAGTGTATAAACTGCACAAAAGATTTGTTGTTTGTGATAAACACGACCACAATATCGACATTGTTCCTTAGCCCTGTATACACTTATAAGTTTGAGGTGTATGACGTACGCACAATTAGTTTAATCTTTATGTGTGTTATGGAATATGGCCGTCCCTAAACCACGTGGTCATAAAGAGGGTGACGGGGGGTTTTTCAAAAGACCACGGGGGAGGTGTGATCAAAATATGAGCCGTTGAGAGCAAAAGTTGTACAGGTGCCATTAAGTAAATTTTTCAGGAGACGCGATAAACGAAAACACTCAAATAGTAAATTATTTTCAACAATTTTTCCCAACATAACTGCACTAAATCATTGCTGGAAAGGTTTCAAAAGACGGTACATGAAAGCATAACGAGCTCTGGTTGAGAAACTTACACAAACTTCAATGGAAAAACATGTACCAATTTTGTTCTATGGGAAAAACAATGACAACCAGAAAACGTTGAGAGCAAAAGTGGTACATGTCCAGTCTAAGCATGAAGGATGCATTATAGCTCGCTTATCTTAAAACATAGAACATTCATGTCTTCAGCAGAGTTGTGATTGAGTGATTGAGTACTATAGAATGATGATCTGTTTGTTAAGGAATTCTGTCACTTTGTGGCGCTAGTGTATATGTAACAGAAGACATTTTAAATAACTTAGATCGACTGGGGCCAATTCAAAGGAAAATACCCTGGCATCTTTAAAATTGCTATTTGGTTGATGATAACTACACGATGGACCCAGGTTCAACTTTCGGTAGACCGGTTGCCCTCCGGATCCAGAAATACCGTAGAATATAGAAAATATGTATGTGTATGTAGTTAGAAAAGCGACAAATGAGTGAACTGAAAATATGATACAGCCTTGGAAAAATATACACCATATCCAGATGGAACTAGGACCTGTTTTTCAAAATTAATCTCGTCTACGGTAACTCCGGATCCTTCCGAGGGCTATCTGATGGTAAATTTGAGTAACATTCTGTCATGAGATTATTTATTTTCGTCTGGGAGTGGTTTAGAAAAAAATGGAACTGTTCTTAAAAATTAATCTCTTTTATGGCAGTACCGGTGGTTCACGCGGTGGCCATCTTGGAGCATATTTCGTTAAAAGATCATTCTCCTTCTAGAATTGGTCTCGAAAAAAAAACAGGAAGCTTTAGGAACACTTTTGAAAATTGACATTTTACGCTAGTTCCGGATTTTTCGGTGAAATCATTTCGTTTCTAATCAATCCCGCAGAAGCAGTTTCGAAAAAATTAGGAAGCTCTAGGATCACTTTAGAAAATTGACCTCAATTACGGTATTTCTGGATCTTCCGGAAGGCTATCGGTGGCTTGCCTAAAGCTAAACCTGGGTCCAGTGTGTAAATATATATCTATATAAAAGACCTCAGAGAGTTATCTTCTAAATTGGCCACAGCATACAAGTTGATACTGAAATAGATAAAACTCTATCTGTTACAAAATAGTCACGGGTTCACTAGCGCCACGTAGTGAGAAAATTCCAAAACAGATAGATCTTCATCTGAAAGTACTCAATCACTTGACCAACTTTGCTGAAGACATGATTGTTCTATATCCTAAGATCTTTGACTTACAATTCATCTAATATGCACAGACTGGACATGTACCACTTTTGCTCTCAACGAAATGGTGATTAAGTTAATTACCAAAAATTGTTCTGGCTATAACTTTGGTTTAGGTTATCAGATCTCGGTTTTTCTAAGATATTCTAGCACGTTATTGCGTGCTGCATCAATTTATGCAAAAAACCCAAAAAGTGTAAAAATGGCACATGTACCACTTTTGCTCTCAACGGCTCATATGTCCACGTGGTTTAGGAACGGCCCCAAACAACATTTTCAGGCTTGACAATACTTGCAAAGGTTCCAATGTTGAAAACGGAGTCGATTTCATATGAGAGTAGAGAGATTATTTCAAGTTTATTTCTTTCGAATAGAGACTGGAGTAATTCTTCTGTTGCACTTATTTTTAGTTTTATTCATAAAACAATTTCAATTCAGTCAATTGGTTCAATATATTATATAAAGTTGCAATTTACAAAAATATGTAAACTGTTTGACTTAGTTTTTTTCTTCTTTGCTTATCAGTTAAATTACTGTTTGAATATTTAATACAACCTATGACCTATGAGCTAAAATTAAGTATGGATCACAATACTTTTATTTTTCGTATCCTAAGTTATACTCACGACAGTCGTGTGATTTTATAATTCGCGACGCTGGCAATGGTACTGTTATACTCGATGAACACAATATAGCTAATCGATTCATGAAATTACATTTGCGATTAATTACTGTAGTGTATGCATCAAGTTATAGTAGCAAATCACAGGTCTGTAGAGAGTATTGAGTTTTATAAATTACGTTTGTCATGATTTTGAGTTTGTTTATACTATTAGAGAACAGGTATCACAGTAAGCCATGGTCAAAATACAATCGTTTTGATGAAATGCTTACAGCTGTCATGGGTTGCTGTGATTGTGCGGAATACACTTGTTCCTTCAACTGGCTATAAAATTATTTGAACAAATGATAAAAGATTAGAATTGAGGATGATACAATTGTGTTATCGAATAAATTTGTCATAAATTGCCGCTTTGCTGGCAGCCTAATGTTTTTGATACTGTTCATAAAAAACATTTATGGCAGTGGAATCATTTCAAAGCAATGCTATACTCGCAGTCAGCAAAAATCCCTATAATTGTTTAGCTTGAGAAGGAAGTTTGTTAAGCACGAGTATGCGACGGCACAATTTAATGTCAATGGATAATTTAGATACAAGCTACGGGCAACTGTCGTAGTCGATGGTTAGGTAAAGTTATTACGTGTAGTCGTGTTGTGTAACTACTAATTGATATGAGCAATGCAGAAAACATAATAAATAAATACTTTAGAAATTCTACCATTTCATACAGATTCCAATTCAAGCAAGTCCTGCATAGCAGAACTTTTTACATATACAGGAGATCCTGCCGGAGATTCCACACAGAACACTTCTCTCGAATGTTTCGACTTAAAAATTTAACCTATCTTGTTCATAAAAAATGTAC
Source organism: Wyeomyia smithii (assembly GCF_029784165.1). Taxonomy (NCBI): domain Eukaryota; kingdom Metazoa; phylum Arthropoda; class Insecta; order Diptera; family Culicidae; genus Wyeomyia; species Wyeomyia smithii. The sequence continues at coordinate 164,341,249 of NC_073695.1, read as the reverse complement.
AGTGTATAGTTTTTAGTTTTTATATATGGTTACTTAATTGATTTAATCGTCAACAGGGAGATATGGTTGCGTCATGTGGCTCTTGTGAACCTATGGAAGATAGCACTATGAAAACCATGTTTTAAAATAAATATCTACGTTCTCTCTTTCATTCAGTTACATTTGCGGCTTTCTGTTTTTCATTGTCAACTGGAAAATGCTATACCAAGATTTAAATTGAAAAAAAAAAATGAATGGTAAAACATCAAGCCTTTGATTGAATGTATATTGGCATGAGAACAAAATGTATATTGGCATGAGAACAAATGAAGAATCAAATTTACACTTGAATATACATCAGATTCCATTACGACTTAAGTATTTTATACAATATAACCAACGCAGAAATTGTTAACTGGCCTTCGACGAGCATTGTAGTATTAGTTTGTAACACAATTATAACCTTTGCAGTTAAAACATAGTAATCGAGATCCATTTCCATGCGGAAATCGAAATAAGCGAGGCTCGTTTGTTTTTTTAACACATGTGTACTTCTGGTTCTGCAAATGATGTTTCTTCAAGATGTCTGTATTCTGTTTTTTTTTTTGTTCAATTCGGTTATATTATTGTACAATATGCAAAACTTTCTGCATGTTGATGGAGAATTTATGATTTACAATTTCTGCTTGATGATTTTCATATTGGATCAGATAGAAGACTAAACTAAGTATCAGAATATTTTTGATGCGCAATTATAGAGAGAGAAAAATCAAAACTAAATCAACTACCTAACACTCTACCGTTTTTTGATTGTTATTGTGATAGTTGAAAAAATGATAAATCAGCGCATATTCGTTTAAATAAACGAAAGAGATCTCATAAAAGAAATTGTTATAATTTAAAAAGGTATTAAAATTCTAAACGTGCGGTGGACTGCACGGACCGATGGTTTGTCGGGTTTGCAGACCTGCACTCCATCGAGTGTTACATAAACTGGCATCGGATAGCACCGATATTCGTTTCTCCGGCATCATATCTTTGGTACTGGCCGCTGCTGCTGATGAAGTCGACGTTGTAGCCGAAGCAGGTGTCGCGATTGCTCCAACCACTGACATTTGCGACGACTGAGGCCCTCCCACTGTCAAAATCATCTGCGATGCTCGATGCATCACCAGTGGATCGGTGTTCAGCTGTTTCTGTGATTTGGCACGTTGCAGGGTATTTGAAATGGGAGCCGCCTGATAGCACTGTTCGCTGCTGCCGGAATTAGCGTCGCTGTACGTGGCACCGGGAATACCACCATATAAACTACTGTTCATCAAGCACCCATCGTCTAGGCTTGCCGAAGCAGCCATATTGTTAACACTTTTATCCCATGTATTTTTGATCATATGATGTGATGTATCTAAGTTTGTTAAAGCACTGTTGCTGCTTCTTTTCGATGATGACATAGAATTTTGATGATGGTGCGTCATGTGTGACGCATTCTGTTCGTTTTGTTTGCGTGCTTCGGCGTCATCCTTTTCCTGTTCTCTGCGACGTTTACGCTTCATGCAAATCACTACAGCCGTGGCAATTAAAGCAGCTAAAGGTACTGCTACTGAGAAAATTGCAATCAATACAATCTGTCCGCTACTGAGACCATCACTCCGCCCACTTTGTGCTTCGTGATGAACGCTCGCGATATGTGCCGAGATACTACCCGTTGCAGAGTCCCAACTAGTAGATAGAGCTTCTTCTTCGCATGTTGCGCCCCGAAATCCACCCGCACAAACACACTGAAAACTGTTGACACGATTCACACATGTGCCTCCATTTTTACATGGTGAGGAACTGCATTCGTCGAGATCGACACTGCAGTCTTTGCCAGCAAAGCCAGCTCGGCATTTGCATTTATAGTCATTGTTCAAATTCGTGCAAGTTCCACCATTTGCGCATGGTTTCGTCAAGCATAAATCTACTTTATTTTCACAAAGCCATCCTATAAAGCCTGGAACGCATTGGCAGCGAAACTGGTTAACCATGTCTACGCATGATCCTCCGTTATAACAGGGATTACCTTGGCAGTCATCGATATTTACTTCACATCTCACTCCATTATAGCCGCTGGGACATTGGCATTTGAATGTATCTTCTTTGTTAAGGCAGCTTCCCCCATTTTCGCAAGGGCTTGGATTACATTCGTTTATTTGTATCTCGCAAGCAATTCCGCTATAGCCAACAGGGCACTCGCACTTGAAACCGGCATTCGTATCCTTACAGGTTCCATGCACGCACGGTTTTTCTGCACATGTTACTGTCTCTCGCTCGCAATGAGTTCCAGTCCACCCTTTTGAGCATTCACATTGATATCCAGGTTTCTGGTCATTGCATATGCCACCATTCAGACATGGTGTGGCTGCACAATCACTAATGCGAACTTCACATTCTGTGCCAGTGAATCCCGGAGGACATTTGCACGTATATGATCCTTGACCAGTGTTAAAGCATGTGCCACCATTTTGACAAGGTTTGTGATTGGTACAAAAATTCAAATCCTGATTACAAAACAGTCCACCCCAGCCTTCGTTGCAGAGGCATTCCCAAGGTTTCTTACACGTTCCGTGCATACATCCAGGATACGGTTCACATTCATCACACAATGGCCCCTTCCAACCGGATTGGCATCTAAAAAATAAAGAGAAGAAAAATACAATGAAGTTTTCGAGAAGACTAAGAAACGATTTGCATACGTTATATGAAAATTGGCGAGAATACACTCCCCCCTATAAAACATAGATGTCATGTTTTTTTTTAAATATTAACATCCAGTATAAAATGAAAATTGCTTCATCATTAACAATCGTAGCTAAACCATATTCCCACTTTTAAATTAGTAACATCTTCGCAAGTCCAATCAGAAGGATATTTTTATACATGCTGAATATTATTTGATTATAAATTACGAAACTGGATAACACCTGATGATACTCAATACAATCCACATACCATGTGGGGAGATTTTTGACGATATTTCCAAACACCCGCGGATTCCGGAATTTACGCAGTATTTTTTTTGCGCGGATTTCGGTTCCTCTTCACTCGGATTACAAAATTAACGCAGGTTTTTTTTTTACGCGGATTCCGGAATTTACGCGGTTTTTTTACGCGGATTCCGGAATTTACGCAGTATTTTTTTGCGCGGATTTCGGTTCCTCTTCACTCGGATTGCAGAATTAACGCAGGTTTTTTTTTACGCGGATTCCGGAATTTACGCGTTTTTTTACGCGGCACGTATCTCCCGCGTAAAAAGCGACTTTAGTGTATTGGTATCGTGGCATGCAAGTGGTTTTCTCGTTCAAATGTAGGAAAGGTAAAGCTGATGACGATGTAAAATACATGCACATGAAACGTGAAACTTACTGAGATGATGATTCAAGAGAGTATTCTTCACAAACGGATTAATATAACAGTGGCTGGCTGTTGCTGTTACTGCATCAAGTAACTATAATAATTGGAAATTCATTTAGTCCAAAGTACTCAGCAATTCGTATTGTTTGATTTTGTTGATCAATCAACCCATCATTAATAGTTTATTATCGATTGCATTTGTAATAAAATACAAAAAAAAATCTCTTATAATATAACTAACGAAATGATCAAATTCCGCCTGCGAAGCTTTGGTCATTAGCACACCGACTAGTATGAATCATCTTTATTATGTAAGGTCATCAGTTGAAACAGGTTTTACTACTTTTCAATTAGTTGGTGCATACAGAGATTTCTATCTTAAATCTTGTGCTTTTTGCATGCAACTGAGCTAACTCAGAGGTTTGATTAGAAAATTACTCCCATACACATGAAACTTGAAAAGTTTAAAACGTGTAACTTTTGCTCGCTGCTGGATAAAAGTTTATGTCATATTCTCCCTATAGTTAGATTCAAAGGCGTGTATCGGTAAATTTCGTTTGCCTGAAACTTACTGTCTGTTTACCTACTGTTACGCTATATAAGTTAATCAGCTGAATTAGAATGTAGATCTTAAAGTAAAGATAGGACAAACTGACAAAATCGATAAGTCAATGTTAATGGCTTTACAGTAAAGCAAGACAGATATTTTACCGAGTCCGAAAACCGGTATAAACATGCGTGTCGTGTAAATGAAAACTTTGTTCTTTATATTTCATTATTGGCTGATCCATCCTCTTACACTCAATTACTTGTACTAAATCACTATGTACACGTACATTACCAAGAAGACAGTTATTTATTATAGGTAAACCTACAATATATTGTATTAACTTAGTATTTTCTGTTTATTAATGTGTAAGATTTTAACAATGTGTCTAGATGTTCTCATTTTATCTAGATGTTGTTATTTTTCGGATTATATCTCAAACGATTTTGATTATAGTATTTTGCATACTAAATGCTTTCCAAAATTACTTCTATGTTACTTAAAATGTTGTCATCCAAAATAATTACTATCCTTCCTTAGCAAAAAAAAAAAATGAATTAAAGGTAAACGTACGCTATTACACCGCTCTTCGAAGTGTAACTGGAATCCTGGCGCCAGTAGTTCCGTATAGTTCAAAGCAAATGCAATTTCTGTAGATGTGTAAGATGCGCATTTGAAAACGAGAGGGATACAAATATTCGCACACGAACCGTGCTTTTATATCTGCCGCGAAATATGTTTGAATTCCAAAAATTTTAGAATTTATTATGGGCCAGTCTACACTTTGTATTGGTTTTTACTGTATGCAACTAACTTATAATAGTCGAATTGAAGTTTAATGAACCTGAAAGTCATTTCCCTGCATATCTTTTGTATGAAACCCCTGCATCAAGCATAGGTTGTAAAGAATTCGTATGTTTTAGTACATCGTGAGGTAGGAGAAGTTGGGGTTTAACATTTGATAAAACCAAAAAAAAATATTTCGATCATCTTTACCAACCTACAAAATGCATGAGCTCCCAAATAATAACACAGTGCAACAATTTTTTGCCTTGGCTTCTATGTATGATTTTTTGATTAAGTTTGATGCAAAACCAAATTTCCCCGAGCTTGAACATATTTTAACTTAACAATGGCGCCATTTTCAATTTTTGAGAAATCGGAAATTTTTGATGTTTTTTCGACGCCATTTTGTTTTAAAGTCAAATATCAAAGTTCTCAGAGTTTGTTCACATATTAGCATCTTCTTACCCATCTTTAAAAACAGATCTTAAATCGAACAAAAACTGAGCTCAAAACGGTGATTCTACGAAAACGGTTTTGGCATGGTTTCAGTATATTTCACGAAGCAAAATAATATCGACTATGTCTGAGCATTAATGGTAATGCTCTAATATCTGAAAGTGGTAGTCAAATTATATCTTGTATTAAGTAAAAAAGTCTCAGAAATCGATTGGTAGGTGGCTGATTTACGTTAATGTCAGCAACATGTCGATTTTGCCCCAATTTCCCTACAATATTAAAATAGGTTTATCTCGGTGTTAAATTAACTTATTTAAAATCCGTTTACTGTTATTTCAAGAGTGTAAGCGATACTCAAAGATACAATAACAATTTGTCTACACATGATTCTCTCCTTTTTGCGGGGAGGGGTCGCATTTGACTTTATCGAAGACGCGATGATTCTGTCTCATAGCTGTAGCGAGATTTTTATGTTTTACCCAGTCCTGGCCAAATATGCGACCCCCTCCCCGCAAAAGGGGGAGGATCAAGTAAACACAAATTGTTATTGTATCTTTAAGTATCGCTTACACTCTTGATATTACATCAAACAGATTTCAAATAAGCTAATCTAACGTCGAAATAAACCGTTTTTAGTATTGTAGGGGAATTGGGGCAAAATTGACATGTTGCCGATATTTTACGTGGATCAGACACCTACCAATCGATCAGACTTTTTTACTAAATATAAGACATAATTTGACTACCACTCTTAGATATTATCACATTACCATTAATACTCAGACATACTCGATATTATTATGCTTTGTGAAATATACTGAAACCATGCCAAAACCGTTTTCGTAGAATCACCGTTTTGAGCTCAGTTTCTGTCCGATTTAAGATTTGATTTTTTTTAAAGATGGGTAAGAAGATGCTAATATGTGGACAAACTCTTAGAATTTTGATATTTGGCTTCAAAACAAAATGGCGTCGAAAAAACATCGAAAATTTCCGATTTCTCAAAAATTCAAAATGGCGCCATTGTTGCCCCTTAAGTTGAAATATGGTCAAACTCGGGTAAATTAGGTTTTGCATAAAAATACACAAAAAAAATTATATATAGAAACAAGGGCAGAAAAAAAGACAATTTATATTGCACTGTGTAATGATATTATGCATGGAATCTCTTCAATATGAGTTAAATTAAAGGAAAAAAAACTTAGATAGCTAAGTATAACCTTCCATACCACGATTTAGCACAACGTTTCACATAGATAAAAAACCCAATTTTTCATTAATTTTAAACATTAGAAAAAGTGATTTACCAGCGAGTACCACCTATATATTCTTCTTGAATTTGAAGATTCCAATCTTAGTCTATTAAAAAAACCAAACTTTAGCTGCCGCTTCAAAAATTAAAGTTATTTGATTTTTGGTACAGCATGTTTTTAAGTATGAACCATCCGTTTTGCGGCAGCTTTCTATGACAACATCACATTTTGACAAATTCGTGAAGCGCACAGCCAAAAGTCCAGCAGAATCAAACCCAAGATGTATTGAACGGTATGTTGGTTACATCTGACCCCTTTTTTGTCCAGTTCAAGAACAAACTTCGATTCAACTGATACCCGCAAAACAAAAAAAAAAAAGCGGTCGTGAATCTCCATAACGTTGAAAATGATTTGGAAGACGATGAATAAATATTTCTGTAATCTATTCAAATTCAATCATTTTTGTTATATATCATGAATCATGATCAATACGTTTGGAATGTGAATGTGTATACGTGTGAAAAAGTGACTTAAACCTTTCTATGCATGACCCAAACAATTAAACGATTCTAACAACTGATCTAAAAACACAAAATTGCATAGACTCAAAGATAACTAGAACAAGATACCTAACTTCCATATTTTTCATAGGTACATTTCGAATACGACCGATTTCCGACGGTTAGTGCTGCCATCTGATGACTTAAATTCTCATAAAATTGTCACTATGAGCAAAACCGATTTATCGTGCATAGTCCGTCATCAATTGTTGAGCTGTTCAAGATTGTATATAAAAAAGGTGGAGCAGTTTGGTCAGCTCGACGCTTAAGATAACATGCAGATTAATGATATTGTCATTTTTTGCAATTAATGCTTTTGCCATATTTTTTGCACATTCAAAGTACGAAAGAAAAGTGTGAAATCGACTGTCGGAGTGGGGGTTTATATTGAGGGGTTATATTTATTTTCAGGTCCCATTCTACCAAAACTTAAAGTTTGATATGTCGCAAGCCAGGTTTCAGCACCATTGTGCATATGGACAGGTTCACCGGGGCACCCGATTTTTGCTTTATAAATCTCGGCAAGAGTGGAAAACTTGGCTGCAGAGCGTGCTCATAGCGGTTATCAGGAATTTCATGTTTCATGTTTGAGAACTAAACATTCGTACACATTATTATCATTTTTCGGATGGCAGCACCGTACAGTCGTCAATGGATACTGAAAAAATTGTTTCACCTTTCAGCAGTCATGTCTTGGCCTTGTCGTCAGTTGATTTTGACGTTAAGTATACATCATATTAACAGTGCATAAATTAGTTCGACTTTTGCTCACGCTCAGCGACCATCATGTCTGATGAATTCTGCAAGAGTTAGGTATCTTGTTCTAGTCATCTTTGATAGACTTGAACTTGAGTAGCAAAAAGAATTTCACTTTCAAAATTGAGCGATCTAGATCAAACAGTAATCCAGGCATGTTGTACATGAATGTACTAGAAATCCTGGAGAAAAATTCGTCTGAAAATGCCAAACCTCCTTGTCTTGACATCAAAAAGATAGAAATTATATTCCATTAAAATAAAGAAAAAAAAAATGGCCTCTAGATCAAAACATGATGTGCAAAATGGTAAATCGTATATAATTGATCAACTTCGCATGACACTTGAGACCTCTATAACATGAACCTAAAAAGTTATTTGACTTATTTTTTTGAACAAAGTGATTTAGATAAGTATAAACTGATCTAGATCAAACATTGAAGATAGATCACAATCATTCGAACAACTTTGCCGAAGACACCAATATTCTATGACTTGGATTTAGGAGTTATGGGGTTTTGTTTTGTGAATAATAAAAATAGTTCTATCTCGTTAACAGTCAATCCTACAATTTTGATGTCTTAGAAAACTTTATGTCAATTGATGATATGAAAAACTTTTCTGAAGAAACAAAATGGCTAATACCATTTATTCAGAAGATAGATGTCTGTAGGAAGAAAATTAAAGCTACTTGAATACATTTTTCGTAGAGATATTTTTATGCTGAACAACATTGCCAAAGACATAAACACTGTAGAAACAACCATTTAGAAGTTATGAGGTTTTACCGCACCAACAGACCAATCTGCCCCACTGTTCGACGCCAATGGAATAAATGGTAATCAAATAAGCGTTGAAAATGTGTTCCGTGAATGTTTCATTCGCCAGTAAAAAATGTAAAAATATATTAAATAAAAGCAGTAAAGCAAAGCAAACTGAACCCGAACGACAATTCATTCGACCCGAAGCCGTCAGATATCCTATTTGATTTGATCTGTTGTAAGGATACCAAAAATATCAAAAACTGTGGCGATGGGCTTTAGGACAGAAATGCGAGAAGTGTCAGCTCATTTTTCGGATAGCAGATTAAATAAAACACCTGAGCGTGTCACGCAACAACCAGAAACGGTTCTTTGCCTATAAAAATTTCACATTATTCTTTGCTCTGGTACATCATTAAACACCACCATAGAGTTATATTGAAACGAAAATAATTATATTCATAATAATATTGCATATTCATAGGACGTAATTGTTCGCCCACCGTTAGTGGACATTTGTTTACCAGGAACAGGCAGAAAAGGCAAAAAACGAACTCTCCGTGGGAATGAATTGGAAATATTCCCAGATTGGGATTATTATGAATGAATAAGTTCACGGTATCATACATCAAGAGTAATGAAATGGTATCGCATATCGTTATGTGTTGACTACTACAATAGAAACAGGTAAATCCTTAAAGTCGGTTATCAATTGGTTTAATTTTTTTATCAACCGACAAACGATAGTGCGTATCATAGTTTGTTGCACATCTTCGCTTTTATCATAAATAAAAATGGAACACCGTGACGCAGTTGATAATATTAATATTAAATATTAATGTCAATGATGTCATAGAGAACTAATCTTTTGCAGAAAGATGCTCTGCAATATGAAGAACCATCATGCAAGAAATAAACGCTCTAGGATATCATTCACCCTCTGACGATAATAGTACAAACCAGACGATAATAGAACCAATACTCTATCCGGTTGCTAAAAATTGAGATGATATACACAAAACTAAGTAAAACAAGCAAAACCATATTTTTTTATGCTCAATTTGCCTCTAAATCAGAATGCAAAGCGATGATATGCAATTTTTTACACTAAGATGTTTGGTTATTGGTTAGGAAAGACTTTTGAAGAGTAATAATAAGTACTGGATTAACTCAAACATGTTCTTTAAACATCTGCAAATATTTGATTGCAAGAAAACCTATAAATTTCAAATTTTATGAAAAGTATTACATTTTATAAGATTCAGATTTGTTTTTACTTTCAACCAAATTTGGTTTTCCACGAAATCAGGAATGATTTTCAGGGACCGACAATCAACTTCAGCCGCCATTGTTAACTCCATAATGGCAGCTTACGTTTTCTGGTGAACGGTCAGAATGGTGGTGAAATGCCATCCAATCTTGGTATTTTCAGAAACAGGATAATGCTCAGAGGCCAGAAATCGTTCCCAAGAGCGAATTCGAATTCCAAGATGGCAACTGCGTTTTCAGGAAAATAGCAGTATTTGACCAATAATTCCGAAACATCCGAAAGTGGAACTCTAGACGTCATTTTGAAATCCGATATGCCGACTTCCAGATTCTGTAAAAAAGCCCAAAATCGCAAAATGCACTCCAATATGGGTATTTTCGCTCTGTACGTCCTTAAAATATTTATATTGTATTTATGATGATGGAAATATAAGAGGTGAAATGTGACGTCATATTTCTTATGAGCGTTGTGCTCACGCAGCAATGAGATATGAAAAATGATTCTCAATTTTGAAACTATTGACTCCGAGCATCGCCGAGAACGTTTAACTAGTTATTTTATATAGTAATTGTTGATCAAAGAAGAAATGTAACGAATATAAAATATCTGCCCGTTTACGAATCATCAAGATTACTACTGTTAAGTAAACTCCAAAATTCATGGAAATAATCGCATAGAAAGAAATATGAACCTATTGAATGGCAATTGTATGTGAGAAGTGCTTGTCAATCGCGGTAATATAACTTTAAACGAGAAATCGTCTACGATGCGCGTCTATACGAATTTATCAACATATTGTGAACTGATGGTTCGTTATTTGTTTGCTTTGCGGTTTTTACTCATTCGATTTTGTGGCTTTTACTTCTACCTTCATCTGCTCTTTTTTTTAATTGGACAACCGTGCGAGTATTTTATGCTAGCTGCCAGACAAATGGGTAGAAGAAAGAGCGTATAACACAACTTACTTAGGCACCATAGTTTACCCACCCAATTTTCTTCGGGCTCTACTGTTTACAGGAAGCTCTCAACGCCCTCTAGTTAAATCTTACAATTCTAGTACACGTACTGGGAAAATTAACGCTTTTAATTATTCGTACCCATTATGTTTGCCGCTCTTAATCACTTCACGAGTTTGAATAAAGTGTTAATGAACTTCCTAACTGGATCTTCTTCGCACTGAAACTGAACAATTTGCATTTAACCTATTGTCATTATTCGGGGAAAATACTTCACCATCAGTCAAAAAACGTTAATCGTCGGACCCACACATGACTCAAATAGAAAACGAAACGAGCGGCGGTCATGGAAACAGAAAACTGAACAGAAATTCAACCGAGGCATTGGTGCTTATTACGGGAGTCACTTCACGGTGAAATATATTTCACTCTCACGCTCACTTCACTTTTTTAGACCTACACCCGATTCCACCTCAAGTGAGGTGACAAAAATCACCTCCGTGGAGTGAGATTGACAGTGAAGTGAAATTGAGAATAGGACAAGTGAAATGAGATTGTTTCCCAGCTCAAAAATGTCTAAGTCCCAGAAAGTCGTTTTTTCCCGTTTTATTAGATAACACCAGATCTTGACGTGTTCTGCATTTCTAAGACATTCGGCATCAAAAAAAATGTTTTTTTCGGTATCGAAAATTTCCTGAACTAGTTTGCATTTTTTTCATCGGGCAAAAAAATGAAAAATTGGCCGCTTTAAGGCACGGATCAAACTCTGATTCGCTTCGTTACTGAAGAATAAATTCAATATTTACCATTAGATCACAAATCAATCAACTTTAAGACTTATGGCAGCTTCGTGGAATCATTTCACCGGTCAAAATGATCGTGAAATAATTCCACGCAAAACGTCGCTTTTTCCGTTCTCACTTCACTGATATGACACTCATAATAACCCAGATTCCACGGCAGATGTCACTCGCGACGTTTTTCTCACTTACGTGAGTCCCGTAATAGGATTTTGTTCACTTCACTCTTATTTCACCGTGAAGTGACTCCCGTAATAAGCACCATTAACTTGTGCGATGCCATTCAATCATTTTTATTATTATTATTATCGTCATGACACGCCCACCATGATCGATTTCCCACGGCACGAGACACTACACAAACACAATGCTGAGGTAATATGTCGAATGCCTTCTGTGTTACGCTCGAGCAAAAGGCAAACTCAAAGACAAATCTGTTTAATCTGCATCGAAACATCAATCAAGCTTCGCAATACAACAAACAACTAATAAATTTATATGCTAATTGGAAATAAGCAATTTTTAGCCTCTGTTAGTATAGTATATACATCGGAACAATATTTATTTTGTAACAAGCAAGTATCTCCATTCAACCTATGTCACTTAAAGTTAAACAAATAATCAAATAATCATATTGCAGTTGAGACACGTGACTATCTAATATACCGTCTGCCGGGGTGAGATTGTGCCAAATAAGAATACATTTTTGTTCCTTAGCTTGTAATGTACACATTTAGGCAATGAGATTGATCCAAATCACGTCAATGCACACTTAAATGTTTAGTTAACGACTGCCGCAAATATGGTTAAGTTACAATAAACTATAATTTTGCTAAAATTAAATGAACTTTGGCCTAATCTCACCCCTTCTATGGGGTGAGATTGTGCCAAAAACAAAAAGTTGACTTTAATACCTGAAAAATGAACAGTACTGTATCAACGAATAATTCACATGAATAACATGATAAAACAGTAAATATAGGGTCAAACAACGTGGACTATTAAGAAGCTTTAGGGGGTTGACCAGAAACTACGTTTCATATAAATTGTAGAAAAATGTATGACTGGATCAAATCAATATCTGGAGTAACCAATTATGAGAACGTGGCTTATAGACAGTCTTTATACACATAGTGGCGTCTCCAGGTAGCTTAGAAAAAGAAAACGTTAGGACATAAGGCCTGAGAAGACTTTTGGTTTCAATTATTATATGTCATTGACCACTGTATATTCCATTGGAGACCTCAAAACCGCTGGAAACGTACCCACAACCCTCCTTCCTCGCTGAAAAAGTCATCAGCTAATATAGAATCGATGTACAAAATTTTGTTACATAAGTAATATCAGTCAGTGTAAATTTCCATTTAACAGTTGTTAGCTTACTGTTAGCCTTTAGTCATTATTTTAAATAATACCTTGGCTAGACAACACACCCTATGTAAACAATGCAAGTGTTTTGGTGTATACTGATATAATTTTGTCGTAAATATGAATTACGTACGTTGTACCGTTCATCATAGCTTGGCACAATCTCACCCCAAAAGGGTTCGAAAAGTGTACAGTTTGGAAAAACATTATTTTCTGAGCCAACACAGATTTAATGCATAATATTTCCTCAAAACATTCAAGACGACATCCTAACGTACCGACTGAGCAGTAAGTTGATGAGATTTCTTGAAAGGGTTGGTTTGCCTTGGACATTTTTGGATAACGTTATTTGCGCATGTTTTTCACCCTGTACTTTGAAACATTATTTAAGTGAAACAGCTCACTGATATTATCTATATTTTATTTGAAGTTGTGAATAAATATGTCACGTTTCATAAAGTATTGAATTTGAGGTATTAGGTTCTAGAAATCTCAAGTAATTTACCATACAAACATTTCCCGTTTTGGCTCAATCTCACCCCCGTGGCTTAATCTCACCCCGGCAGACGGTACCTCAATCATCGGGTAATGGATGTTAAAAAAAGTTACGCTATATTTAAAATCCCAACCATTTAGTACAGATACAATAACCAAATAAAATGACACTTTTTATAAAATAGAAATTATTCGCCGTCTATTGATGGGTAAATGAAGATGTACTACAGTAACAATTTTCATAGATACTTACATGCATTCATTCGGTTTACTGCAATGGCCGTGCTGTTCATCGCATCCAGGAGTGCAACGGGCTGAAATGAAATGGAAAAGCATTCGAGAGATATAGTGATGAAGCAAACAACATAATTGAACATCCGCAATATCAATGGTAACATTTCGTCAATTAGGCCGCAGTAGCTAGTGACTAGAAATAACAATATTGTAGATATTTTTACTCGTTTTGTGATCAAAAGTGACCGGAAAGTGTAAAAATAAATTGCCAATGGAAAAGCACACGTACTCTTAAACTACTATTCGATCGCGCTACAACATGAATCGTATCGTGGCACACTTCAGATCCCACTTATCACTGGAACCGGGTATCTGTAAAAACAGTAAGTAAACTAAAGAACGATGGAGAGCGCAAGTACCTTCTACAGAGGTATACAGTGTTGCGCTATACGTGAAAGTATGATGGAGCAAGACCATGAGCGCATTTGCAGTCAACAACGGCTGGACGACAGCTGCATTTTGAATTCACCTTTTTTATTTTTATGTTTTCCCACTGGTTGATCGTGCCCTTCTTTGGTTGATTAAAGTGTTTTTAAAAAATAGTAGTGTGCAGTTTTTCGAGCTAATTTCTATTTTTATAATGACATTTTACCCGTCAATATTTAGGTTCTTCAAAGTAGACAGTGTAAGCAGTTAGGAAGACTTTCTACTTTGAAGAATGTGCATTTTATTGTTTATTTATAAAGTGAATCGAAATTAACAAAAATCCGCGAAATGCCGCGAAAACCAGCAACGCGGACAAATCTGAAGATTAATGAGCACCTCGATGGCAACGGGAGGTCTTTTCCTATGCAACCAATAAGATGGAGTAGTACTACTCCCTAACAACGAGATTTTGTCAGCCTGGGTTGAATTGTTTTCGGACGGTTCGGTTACTAGATCCTCTCCGAGCAAATATTTTGGCGATTGGAAAAAAATAACTCCAGAGTGTGCAAAATCGAAGTTGCAAGATGGATCTACTTAGTTCAAGTAGCAAGCATTTTTGCATTTATAAAAATACGCGACAGTGAGATCGACATTATAACTTTGGTAAGTATTCGAAACGGGGACGGTTTATTTAACCTTTCCTGTTTTGGTGCCTGCCGACACCAAAACATGATTGAAGACAATTTTACACAGAAGTCCGTACTGCAAAGAAATCATGAATCGTACGGTTGAATTACCGTATGTTAAATTGAATAAAACTGTTTTTTATTGTTTTTACAGAAAAAAGCACTTCACTTGGCGTTTTCTAAAGAAAAAGTTGCCGCGGAATTACCGCGAATTTTGAATATTTTCTATTTTGCCACCAGCGAATTTTTAACTTTTCTGCCACGAATTACCACTGTCTCTAATTATTACTTATGCACTCATTATAATTTACTAATAGTTTGAAACAGAAA
Source organism: Wyeomyia smithii (assembly GCF_029784165.1). NCBI lineage: Eukaryota > Metazoa > Arthropoda > Insecta > Diptera > Culicidae > Wyeomyia > Wyeomyia smithii. The sequence continues at coordinate 164,326,197 of NC_073695.1, read as the reverse complement.
CCGTATCTCAAAATAGGTTTCACCATGCTCTGATTTGCGTTTTGTATTTACAGGGTAATTCCTACGAATAAAAGGATATTGCATGCTTTCGACAGTCATAAATAAGCTGTGACAAGTTCAGATTATTGTGACATTTTGTGACATATGGGGGAGGGGCGGTTAGCTTGAATGTTACATCACATTTAAACTCAAAAAAAAAAAAAAATTAAATGAGGCACATAGCTACACCACAGATAATACATACTTGCATTATTTATTTATAGTTCTACGATCCTTTTTTCAGGGGGGATCTAACTGTCAAACATCGTGTAACCAACATATTTGGCAACATGGCGTCTGTTTTTTTTTTTGGTTTTTGTTATTTTTGGTCATGAAATTGATCGATGTGAAATATTATAGAATTAGAACGTTTTTTTTATCAAAACTCGAGAAATCGCGGAAAACTTTTACGAATAATGTCTTATGTAGTTATTTTTTCCCCATCATTGTTTATAGTTACAAACCTCATGGACCAAGAAACGTCATGGGCCAGAGTTGATCTGCGATAACGCACACATATATGAAGTTTGACGGCAGTGAATCCCCTCTGCTTTTTTGTTTAAGATTTGCTGATGATAAAATACGTTAAAAAAGCATAATATTTGTTAGTTCTATTTTACCGTCATGTTTGTTTACAAATGACAGCGCAAATTTATACATTTGAAGTCCCTCCTAATCCTACAAAAATTGTGGCCAAACGTGAATAAGGATGCTTGACTATTGTAACATGAGGAGAAGATTTGGATTACGGATTGATTGAAGAAGAGGAACTAAATATGGATGGTCTTTCAGAAATCAGCAATGATGCTGCAGTTACTGCCTCGGCTTTCTATGTCGTCGATATGCGACTCCATCAAAAAATCCTTGGACTAAGAATAATTAATCGCTTTTCCTAGTTATATTCTTTGCCTTTCATTTTCAGTTTTTCTTTCGGTAAAATCGTTCTAGTCTAGAAAAAATGCATTTTTTACAAATTTCTCAATTTTTAGACAATTATAAACCAAAGAAGAAGAGGGGGTATAAAAACGTGACGTAATTAACGGGGTCGGGCAAGAAAGTTGTGACAGTCTGTGACAAGGGGGAGGGAGAGAGTGATTTTTTTCCAAATTTTGCGTGACATCATTAATGGATGGTCCCTTATCCATATTTTTCCTAGTATGGACTACTTCACTGCGACCAGAATTGTTAATCTATTGTGAGATATGCTCGTCTGTTTGCTGTATCACGCACTTATATGAATGGCAATACTGTTAGCTAGAAGTGGCATGCTTGATATCATTTTATCCGTGCTTGTGTCTAATATGATTTTATCATTCTTTTCAATCGCTTACTGCTCTACTCTACTCGTTCCTCTTGTCAAATATTGTCAATCATAGTGTAAGGGAGCCTGAGAATAAACCCATGCTTAAGTCCTTTTTGACATCTAATGGTCTGATTCCAAGATTCGAACCCCCTTGACAATGCTACGCAGCTCCTCTGTTGAGCATGAGCATGATTGACCGCCCGCGGTTGCTACTCCGTTATTGCCGGATCAGCTGTAATTACACAGAGAACCAATAGATGATGCTTGGGACTAACATGCATCCTCAATGTGTAATAACTGATGACCTCAATCTTTATATTGGGCAATACCAGCGCCGGCCGCATCCGAATGCAGGTCAATGAAGGATTGTGTATAGGAATATGTTGACGTGATATTCGCTTTATTGGAAGCCGAGAACACCTCTGCACTTCCACGAAAAATCACTGGGATGTTGGAGATAAGGGAAAGGTTTGAAGCAGTAATGCGATCCTAACATATTCTGTTTGCTAATGTATCACCGCAACGTGGTCTTGATGTATTTTTCAATAATCTGACCTATGGTTTAATTGGTTCTGTTTCATTAATTTACTGAATGTTATCTGAAAAGTAACGAATGACTAAGGAAAAAACAAGTGGAGTCATGAATGCAAGATAAACTAAATTAAGAAAAGCAAATAAATGGACGAAACAAAATTAGATAGTGCACGATCTAGCAAATTTTCCCTACCGTACCGAAGCTATCAAGCTCGACGAATTCATTGTATTATCGTAAATGCTATGCGCGCTATAGACACGGGTAACGGCCGAAGTTTATATAAATCCGTTTTTTTTTTCGCGTAGATTGGTGAGTTATCCGACGAACAATTTTTCATGTAGACAATTTGATAGTTTGTCGGGGCCCGAAATATTACTATCAATCACAATGAACATTATCAATTACACTACGAAAACCGGCGCAAGGACAATGATAGTAACAACGTATCGAAGTAACGTCGTTTTCTTTGGCGCAAGAGAGAATAATCCTATTAAATTAAAAATTTGGCAACATGCATGCATTCAAAGCCCGATAGTTAGATAAAATGCGTGTGAGCATAAAAATACAATACAACTTCCGTAATCTATTTGCAAAATGCCAAAGCAATCATTATTCATTTTATCGTTTCGAACGTGTTTCGTGACGAAAATTTAGCATAATTATTAAAAATTAACCGAGGAGTAAAAATTTCAAAAGCTAGAGAATTCACAAAACACGAACAGTGTCGCGCAGGCACAATAAAATTTTGCCCATTCCCTATACAGCGATAATGGGTTCCTAAAAGATCTTATGAAAAATAAGCTTCACGTCAATAAAACATTAAAATGAACATATAAAACTATTCGTCGTCCCACACACGAGTCCCAACGCAGTAATAACTAGTGGCGTAGCGAACATGAACACTACTACTAAAACACCATCATAGCAACCACCCTGTGCATCAGTTTCATGGCGGCTGACAGTTTTTTTTTTCGTCAGCCGTCGCAGCAAATTAAAAAATGCAAAAAACGCAAAAGAAAGGCATAGGATACTTAGCTGGTTTTGTCTGTCTCGCTCTCCCTCCTTTATCACTCGCTTGATCATGTTGCCTGTATCTATGCAAACTATAGCGTTTTTCACCCGCTTTTCCGCAAAACACACTTGTGCTATCTTTTTCACACCTATAGTTTCAAACCGCACACATAAATAGGCCCTAAGTTTGATTGTTTGTTTAATAAAATTCAACCATATAATCCACTTGAACGAGGTCCTTCCATCATATTCGTACACGGCACACAAAGTTCTACTATAACGTACTATTTTTGCTTTTTTTTTGTGAATAACACTGATAATTTGAAAAATAAAACTACAGCAAACAGGAACCGCGTACTGATTATTGACCGTGCTGCCAAGCTCTTACTTATGATCAATGCTACGCAGCTCCTCTGTTATCCATAAACTTCAGTTAAATTCTATTTTGGATCAAAACGCAAAGAAAACACAAACATGGTGTGAAAAAATATTGCAACATTTTATCTTTAGAACATTTGGCTTCGCCTAGGTAACAAACGTTATAAATGAAAACATGAAAAAATTAATCACAAGCCATCAGAAAATTAGCCAGTAACAAACTAAGAAAATTGAAATAAATAATAATAAATTTATTATTATTTATTTCAATTTTCTTAGTTTGTTACTGGCTAATTAATAAATGAAAATAAAAGAAATAACGTTCAACAATTTATAAAAGTAAATTCACGAAATTGGTATTTTGGAAATTTGTTCCATTAGAAAAAGAATTAGTATACGGAACTTATTCGGCAGCATTCTGATCAGGGTGGCCACTCATTTTACATTTTCGAGTTCCCGGATTTTTCCCGACTTTTTCCCGCATGATTGCAAAAAAATTCCCGATTGTCAAAAACGTTAACTAGGTTATATTCTATCGACGGTTGAACGTCAATTTTTGAACCTTAAATTGGAAGTAATAGCGCATATAACTTCTACGGAATTTACTCGGGACATTCTACACAAACAGTTGATTAGTTACATAAAATGCAACTTTTGCTTTACCATGGTAGACAGGTTAAATATAATTTTTGCGATTTTCTCAAATTTGCAAATCTTCCATTGAGCAGTCAATAATCGTGTTAGCTATTTTGTGCATTCATTATGTTTGTCTATCTGTCTTCTTAAAATATGAAGCACCGTTTTTATTCAACGCATAACAATCTTCTAGAGGAATAACAACAAACAAAACAGCACTTTGCGTACAAAATTTTTTTCCGTTGTTCAAATCATCGAAAAAAGTCATGGGAAGTTAAGGGTGAACATAAAACTACTTAACCTAAGAGTAAAAATATTTTGATTGAATTGATTATTTAGGGAACAAAACTTGTGACATGGATTCGCGTTTTTTTTCTCAAATTGAAGATAATGTTATTCTACGTTCAGGAAAAATACTGCGATTTAACTGTATTTCGTTTATCACGCGTTACATATATTCAAAACTTTTCAGAAGTGAATTCACAACTTTTTCAGCATTTTGATTTACTGTCCATCGAAGTTGCATCTCTCTGGTCATTTGCCAACATCTTCAAATTGTTTGCATCCAGCGCTCAAAATAGTCAAGCTGATAAAAAAATGATATTGGGGACTAACATTCAAAATAAGTGATTTCGAAACTTAAAAAAATAACCTAGAAATCAGAAAAAAGATCTTAGTTATTATTTTTCAAATTAAGTCTTTTACTGCACAAGCATGTCTTGCAGTCCTGTCCGTTGAAAAGGAAACAAATTTATTTTTAATTTCTTTTAAACTTTTCAAGATAAAAAAATGTTTCCTTAACTTTTCCCAAATTATTTTTATTAGGATTTTTTCTAAGGAAATTTTAGCTTTTATTTCTCCATGATCATCAATGTACAGTTTACATTATGCAGTTTTTAAAAAATATAATAAGATTTTTTAAAAACCAGCTCTTTGAAATGTTAAATTTAGAATATTTTTAATACTCAACAACTGCCAACAACTTGCCGAAAACATCGCACCAATCAAACAAATCGTTCTGGTTTCGAAAAAAAAAGCTTCAGATATTTTAAATTCTTCCGTGTTCAAATAATCAAAGTTGTAACATTTGGCAACTTAGAATTCAAAAAAAAAAAGCTTTTCGAGATATTCAATCGATTTTTTAGATAGAACTACCATCTACAGCTTTGCCGAAAACATCACACCAATCAAGCTAATTTATTGGCTTTTTGAATATTCGAAGCATTTTCGTTTATTGGCCACGGATTTAGCAGCCAACTGTTTAGTGCACGGGGCGATTGCATGGCTAGCGCTACGATCCTGCAGACACTAACAGTCTATCTCGAGCCGAGACACGAACCTACGACGACTGACTAGTTAGGCCAGCGTCATACCCTAAGATCAGTTGCAAAACAAAAAGCATGTAAAAAGTCGTATGCAGCAACAAATAAAGAAAATAAAATGTTTTCTTGAAAACCCCTCGCAAACGATTATGCTGTTTTCTAAGAACATTTCGGATTGTATTTACATCAAAAATAGTTTTTTTACAGTCAAATTGTGTAATTTACAGAAAAAAATACGAATTTAAAATATGTACAAAAAATAGTTTTTCAAAAAATTCCAAAATAATGTTTGCTTTATTTTATGACAAGTTTGTAATGTTCTTTTTTCAATTAACTGCTTCGCATAGCAAGGTTGTCTCAAACGAAATATTTCTCCAAAAAGACTAGTTGAAATAAAAATCTATTTGAAAAACTGGAGAATTAGAACTGTGTGCCACTTATTTTATCCTCAATTTGTTTAATCAAATAACTACTAATAACAAGTAATGTTATGTTAGTAAGATTGTCCAGTGAAACTTATTTTGCATTGCTCTTAGAAAATGAAACAGTTTCTGTTGTACATATGATAATTTATGATTGATTCTCTCACTAAAAACGTTTTCTCGATAAACTGGCAACTTCCATTCCCAGACTCCGGACCGGTTTTCGACCCCAGTTTCAATTCGCTTTACCATCTTGAGAAGTACCACAGAGTTCATTCAATTTTTATAGATAACACTAGATTTCGACGTTTTATGCTATTCTAAGACATTTGGTGTCAACATTTATTTCATTTGAAAAGCAGGACTGATAAAAGTAGTCAGCTGATCAGCGGGTCAAAAAAAAGTAAGTTTATTGACTTTTTGGTTAAAAAATTGACTGCTGAAAAAAAAATGTGACTTTTAAGGGACCAACTTGCAGTCCCGCACTTCCAACTTCTCCATCATTTGTTATTGCATCATAGACAATACTTTGAAAAAATATTGGTAACAAAATCCCGATTAAATAAAAAAATTCCCGACTTATTCCCGCATTTTTCCCGATGTAATTAAATTCCCGACTTTTTCCCGCATTTCCCGTTTTCCCGATTGAGTGGCCACCCTGATTCTGATACGAAAACCAGCCATAGTAATCTTATACCCTAGATAAAAATCTTTGGTAACCGAGCAAAACTGAAAATAGACAGCGTGAGCCTTTCAATTTTAAAAATTTTTCAAACAACAATCAGGGAGAGGACAGTTTTTAGGACAATGTAAGAAAAAAGCTAGGATAGCCAGTAAAAACAGCATTTTGCCATTAAATAATACGCCGAGGTGATTAAATTCTACCTTCGCTTTATGCGATCCAAAAACGTCATATAGACTTTAAGACCCGTAGCGATCTGTCATGAGAAGATAGTTTAAGCTTGATTGTACATGATGAATGCGGGAAAATTTAAATAAAAAACTATCAAGGTGCCACATATTGTAATCACGAGACTTGTATGTGAATCTGAATGAAGCAAATAACTATACCATTTGATTTGTACAATTTCTCGCATTCTTTTACGTTATTAAACAGCAATACCGAAATACACATTATTGCGGAATTGAAAACAACTGACACATATGAGACTATTTCTTTTCATCAAGCCTCACCAACAAGGATTACTGACGCAGTGTCCAATCTACCCGTAGATGGTGAATAAATAATGATCAAATTCAAATGAACAGGCATATGGTAAGATTTTGTTCATATACATTCTATTTTATACCTATTATAAATAACTTCTTTTCTCTTCCATTTTCGACGGCTTCGTAGCATGCTTTATCTGTGATGTTTGTGCACCAATCGCCCGACTTTAATTCTCATCCCTCTTTCGATCATTCAAATTAAAACAACATAATTCCCGTTGGGAAACTATTCGACATAAACGATACGAAAGATATTTGGTGGCGCGCAGAGAACGCCTGTATTCATGAGATGTATTTGACCGTTCCCATGCCAAATACCCTATCGACCAATTTTGAATGAATCTTATTGAATAAGAATAAGAAAACAAAAACAGAGCAAAACGAAACTCAAAATAAACATTAAAAAATAATGTAGAAATATGTTCAACTTCTCTATTTTTTAGGTGAAAACCTGAAGTTTTGGTATGAATTTCAGGATATAGTAATGTCAGTTTTTTCCCTATAATCGGCATTCAAAGCGAAATTGATCAATCAAAATTTGTATCATCATCAAACAGTCCGTCAGATAATCTTATTTTCTTCCGAAGTATATATTTTATATCATAAGAATAGTACCGATGGCAATGGTTATGCGAAAAAAAAGTAAATTAAAATATCGTTTGTAGGCATCTTTAGAGGCGTCGCGTGACTGATTTCGTCACATGTGCACCTAACATTTATTTAAGTTTTTATCTCCTAGAATAAAAAAAGAAACTCAAACCAAAGTGTTTGTTGCTTTAAAGTGGAGGGTTTCGCTAGTAGGCTTGCATATGCCCGGGTATTAGGGAGCAGGGTATCTGTGCAGTGCACATGTTGCACAGGTGGACCCGACGCCACTGCATCTTTAGTTGAAGTTGAGGTTGCACATTTCACTGTAACACCACTGCCAGCGTTTTATTACGCTGATTATTCGTAATCGTTGTTGTAAATCCAATAATCTTTGAAACCTAAATTCGAAAGGCAACAACCCTATTTGCAAAAAATTTCAGGATACTGTGTAACTTTTTGGTTAAAAAATTGTCTCATTTTTTAATTTATGCATAATAACAACATACATAAAAGTAAAAAAAAACAATGCAATGCATGTAGCAGTTCTGCTATTCATTTTAATTGAACGACTTGTGCATTATAGCTCTCATAATGAAACTAAAACTTTTCGCGGTAAACCTCGGAACGATATGCCCAATTTAACTTTTGAGAAACGACAAACATATACAGATATACAAGAGTGTAATTTCAAGAGAAGTCTCCGATAGTAAAAAAAAAAAACAGACAAACACAGCGCAGTCTTTCTTCGAAATTTTTCACGCATGGAACTAAAGTAGACCCAAACTCCAAAAAATGCTATTATCGTAGTCATTTCAACAGCTGCAAGTCTACCATAGTTGCAGATGACGGAGGTCCTACCCATTGCTCACACAGACGCACACTTTTGAGGATAAAGAGGGAAAGCAAAATGCACTCGGTTGCTTCTAGCTATAATAACTAGCAGTGGCTCCCGGCGTGGGAAGATGATAAAAAAATGCCAGTAAAAATCTAACACTGAAGACAAGAAAAGCACGGCGATGGTGGTAGCGGAAAAGGTGTACATTGCAAGAGAATCTCAAAGTAGTCGAAGGAGAATATAATAGCTAGCTGTAAGCCAGGTATAAAAAGTTCAGAGTAAACGGAAACTTCACGGCAAAACCTATTTATCTTGGCATTCATTCGTTCTCATTGGGGATTTTTGCCGCGCGTACAGCATCTCCCGGAGCACGATATCTGGTATATCGAAATAGCATTAAAAATCAGTCGCTAGTTTTTGTTCTAGGAACACAACACTTTAGGGATTCCGCAGTTTGGTAGTTGAAAATCGTATATAACAGATGTACTGGGTTATTAATTTCACTCATCCTGCGATGTTCATAGAATAAGAGTTGTTTTCACCTTCAATTAAATTTCAACTACACATACATTGCAATTCTTTCGTGACAACTCTCAATACTGATATTGATGTGCAATAGAGTAATCATTTGATTCAATATTATTTCTATGTCCATACATTTCTTTCATGGTACTGATGGTAGAGTCACTTAAGGGGGGACCCTATTCTGGAAAGTCGAAAAATAATAAATTTTCGTAATTTTTTCTTAGATGTTCAAAGTATAGTGATGTGTTCGGGTATTTTGGCTATTGATTAAGGTATACATATTAGGAGATGTATTTTGCATGTCTTGAATACAAATATATGTAGTGAATATTACACTGTTGGCAGCGTTTCTCCCGAAACCGTATTTTTCAACTGGTGGTACGTTTTTCTCAGCATCTACTGAAACGATTTAGCTGAAATTTTTTTTAGCGCGTAAAAATAGATTATCTAACATAGCCGTTTTTGAAAATTCCAAAAATTCTCAAAATGGCGGCCATTTAAAAAAAAATTTTTTTTCATGAAAAATAACTATTTAAAAATTCATAAAACATTGAAAAATTCAGATATCAAAAAACGGCTACGTAACAAGTTCGATCGATTTTTACATGCTAGAAAAATTTCTGCTAAATTGGGTCAGTGCATGTTGATAAAAACGTACCATCATTTGAAAAAACATGGTTTTGTGGAATCCGCTGTGAACAGTGGAATATTTACCTAAATATAGTCTACGATATGCAAAATACATCTTAAAATATACCTTAATCAATAGCCAAAATATCCCGAAACCTAGCCTTTGTCTAAACATAAAAAAATCACTAAAACTCATTTTTCGACCTTTTAGAGCAGGTTGCCCCCTTATGAAACATTATTTGAGCTTGATCAACAGTGCATGCGGTCATGAACGCATCTTTTGGGTTTCGCAGTGTTGCGGAAACATTGTAGAGATGCGTTATGATTTTTTTTGAGATGGAGCATAACAACGCTTGTTTTCACAAAGCGCTCTATTTCGTCGTACCTCTACAATCGGTGCACTACGTTCAGAAAGGCCGAATAAGGTAGTCATGTCGCAAAATATCCAAAAAAAAATCGTAAAATGGTGCTAAATGACCACAGAGAGAAATTGAGCGAACTCGTGAAATTGTGCTAAATGACAACAGAAAGAAATTGAGCGAGCTAGTTTAGATTATAAGCATTTCAATGAAATGCGTTGGCCATCTAATTCATGAATGTTTGCACATGAAGAAACTGTCCGCCCGATGGGTGGCGCGTTTCTTAACAATTGATTAAACAGACTAACGTGTTAAATTTTGGATAGATAATCTGGCATTGATTATACGCAACGGGAAGGACTTTTCTCGGTGATTCATGACAAAGGATGAAACATGAAACCACGATTACACTGCTGAATCCAATAGGCTTCATGCCAGGTGCAAGTCATCCAAAACGTTTAAAACGCAACAATCTGACGGTGAGGTGAAGTGTAGGTCAGTAATTTTCGGGATAGACAAGTGAAAATATTCATCGACAATCTTGACAATGGTAAAACAATCAATAAACAATTTTGTTGTGCATCATTGGATCGATTAGACGTTGAAATCAAACTCTTTTGCCAAGACAACGCTCGCGTGCACTCTGATCGCGATACGACGGATAAATACGACCAAGCTGGTGTCTGGCATCAAAAGGTTAGAGAACCGTTAGAACAACTGCACTACTATAGAAGGAGAATATGTCGAAAATATAAACATTTGTTTTAAAAAAATATTTTTTCCAATTGTAGACTTTTGAACCAATGTTGCATTTTAGCGTGGATACCACTTTAGAGGGCTAGTTGGTTTTGTCAATTTTTCCTTATAAAAAATAAACAAAAAAACAAATGCGATCTTTGTAGTACACTAAAGTCGCTTTTTACGTGGGGGATACATGCCGCGTAAAAAAACCGCGTAAAAAAACGCGTAAATTCCGGAATCCGCGTAAAAAAACCGCGTAAATTCCGGAATCCGCGTAAAAAAAACCAGCGTTAATTCTGCATTACGAGTGAAGGGGAACCGAAATCCGGGCAAAATAACTTCCGGAATCCGCGTGAAAAAACCGTAATATATATATATATATATATATATATATATATATATATATATATATATATATATATATATATATATATATATATATATATATATATATATATATATATATATATATATATATATATATATATATATATATATATATATATATATATATATATATATATATATATATATACATATATATATATATATTTATATATATATATATATATATATATATATATATATATATATATATATATATATATATATATATATATACATATATATATATATATTTATATATATATATATATATATATATATATATATATATATATATATATATATATATATATATATATATATATATATATACATATATACATATATATATATATATATATATATATATATATATATATATATATATATATATATATATATATATATATACATACATATATATATAAAAATACATACATGAAAAAATTAAGATCCGGGTTCTGTAAATGGCATTCAAAATTATGTCTTTAAAATATTGAGTCAATTGGTGTGCAACATACCTTGTAGGTGTTTTGAACATTTATTCCTTTTTCGAAATCAGGTGTTTACTGAATGTAGGTTTTCTGATAAATTAGTTCGTTTTTCGTTCTTACTAAATCGTGAGAAACCAATTGAAACACTGCTGAGCAATTCTATAAAAAACGGACAACCAATTTTTATCGACCGTTTTTGATTTGGCTGTAACTTTTCATAGATGTTTCTATGAGCAAAAGATGGCATTTTGTTTTTTTGGTTCATTTTTTTTTAGAACACGACTCATTTTTGAGATAAAATGCTATTTTGGGAAGGTATTGATGATTACAAATATTTTTAGAGCCAGAGCGGTTGTTTGATCGGTGTGACGTCTTTAGCAAAGTTGTAGATAATAATTTCGTCTTTGAAATAAACACTACATTTTTTTTAGGTTAAGCGAGTTAGTTAATTTTTTTTTCAAAATATTTTAACTTTTTTGTCCGATTTTTCCATGATCGGAAAGCTTCCATTGTTTAGGTAATCTTTTTTAGTTTACCTGTTTAGTTTAGAAAAACGAGCTTTTTAAGATAATTATTTTAAATTTTTCGTTTAATTTTTTTTTTCAAAAAAAAATTTTTTTTTAAGAGTGTATTTTTTTGGAAAGATGAGATTATTAACTACAACTTTGCCGAAGACGTCAAACCGATCAAACAAACCGTTTTGGTTGGGGATTAGTAGTCATAGCTACCTTCCCAAAATAGATTTTTAAACAGCTTCTCAAACATGAATCGTGTTCCAAAAAATGAAACCAATAGCACAAAATGACATCTTTTGCCCAAAGAAACGTCTATGCAATGTTTCAGTTAAAAAAAATACAGTAAAAAATATTAAAACTGGGACACTGGGACTGCTTAGTTATGAAATTATGAATTATTATTTTAAACCACTAGTTTTATTCCATTTATTATAGATAATCTACAATTCAGCACTATATATATATTTTTTTTCAAAGTTGAAACAATTTCTTTTAAACTATATAGATATCTAATTTGAAAGGCCAACGAAGTTGAGAATAGTGTTGAAATGTTTCTCGCGTTGCTTTCTACATCACCTTAATTCAATCGATGTGATGTGTTTGGTAAGTAATCGAATTTGTGGTTGGCTGGTTATTTCGATTGTGCTTCATACATCCTCTCACTTTGCGCCCAGTTTTATGTGAAACTTAGCTAATTAAAAACACGTTTCATTCATCTTGAAAGCGAACCAACGTAACTAAGTTGGGTTGAAAAATCAATGAGCCAGGTTTTACAATTTTCTTTTCGCATCTGTTGTCGTATCTATATCTCGTTCATTGCGCACGTATCCCAGATATTAACGAACGGTGATAAACGTTACGATTCCCAACACTAACTCGGGTTACGTACGATATGAGCACACATGAGGTTGCGGGCGGTAAGTGAGCCCCGTTTCTTCATTATCACACAGCATAGCGCAATATTCGAAAGTAAGTGGTAGGTTTTATAGGCCTTACTGCATTACAGACAACTTCCAAACACCGTATTAATTACGGTTATTTTTGGATATTTTCCAAGGCAAGGTTTTTCACAATTGCAGGAAACGCTTTTATGATAAATGTAAAGCGAGTAATGATCATTTGAAAATGGCAGGCAAACTCAGTAATGTGGGAAATTGCTTTGAAAAATCAATTTATCAGAGAAATCAGTTAACACAATAAGTTTTTGTTTGTTAATCCTGTGTGATAAAAATTTAATGAAAAAACTTACCAGTAGTGCAATAATCTCCTTGCCATCCCGCGAGACAAACTCGTTCGCCAGTTGGCGAACATGTGTAATGGCCAAATTGATCATCGCGTTTTCGACAGAGATTAGCGCATCCTGCGCCGTAGTAAGATGCGTCACAAGTAACACGGAATGCGTACTGCATAACCGCGTGCGATGTATTATAACTGTCCTCGGTCCACTTTGCCGAAACGTCCAGCACTCGTTGAATCGAGAGTCGAGAAATCAAAACACCTACGAATAAAAGGATTATAGAAACGTTATTTCACATTGCATCTAAAGCAAGCCTTAGGTAGTGTGGATAATGCAATGGTAGTGTGTACATAATGCGAAATATTTCGTGAAAGTGAAGAAAAGGGTTAGCCACCATGCGTAGCCGGAAATGAAGAGCTATTTTTCCGCCTTCAAACTCCCACAGTATACTAACCAGACAATACAGTAGCTGGACCTTAATTTCAATTGATTAGGTACGAAAGAGAAGCCCAAATTAAACAAATTTACGATTAATTTCGGCTGCTTCCAATACAGAGTCTAGTAATGTAAGCTACGTAAAGGCAAGTGGGCATCGAGAGCGAGAAACGGGAGGGATAATCAATCGTATTTCACTTCCTTCTTCTTACGGTTGCTTACGAATATTGATTTAACCCAGATATCTTTTGATACACGAGAAAACAGGCAGAAGGTGTCGGTAAAGTAGAGAAGTAATAATGAAATGGCAAGAAAACGAATTGTAAAAAACACAAAGGAAATACATTATGTGAACATGAATTACCAACTTTGTGTTTTATTCGAATCATTTCTCTCGAATTTTGGCCATTCAGTTAATGAGTCTACGTAAAAAGACCGACCGACGCAATCATGAGTTCAAAGCGAAAAACTAATAACCGGTCTGACGTCGGCTGATCATCGATTCATACTCTGAAAAAGTCGTTTTATTTCTATTAGAAATAATACAATAACTTACGTTTGCACTTGTCGTATCAAGTGTTTCGACAGCACCATATTTTCAATAGAATGTAACTAAAAATTATACCGATAACAGAGTTTTACCTCTCACAACGAACGAAACATTTCATGACACTCAAGAAACGCCGAAATACTCTGGTAGGTGAGCTAAAACAGGTTTTAAGCCAGTAGCAATGGACCCTGATTAGTACCTTTACCGAATGTACCTGTAGGCTTGAAAGATGCTTGTTGGAGCGCAACGTGTTACAGACGAAATACAGCCAACCTGCGCTACGTGAATGGAGGAGAGCGAACGACGATTACAACGACAACGACGACGAACCGATGAGGCAGAGTGAGAGAGAAAGAGAGTTGCTCACATCCAGAAATAAAACACCTGCAGATTGCTTGCAGTTCGTTTTTTATGCTTTGGCAAGCGTACATTTCTAGAGTACCGGTATCCGCCAGAACTTCAGCCGCACTAGCAGTCAACCAGTTAGTGGGCACCGCTCCTCAACACATAACAAGGTATTATTGAGATCAACGAAGCAACAGTTGCTGAGCGAAAGAGGAGCACAACGAAAAGACAATATATGTCGGTACATTTGCAGCAAATAGCAATATGCATACACGCGCCAATACCATTGCTTGGTAAAAATGTTTCGGTAGAGTTCCCATCTTCTCAGATAGTTGCACTAGTTTTGTGGTTATTGGTGTAATAAGCTAGAAAATCATTCTAGTATTGATAATAGATTGAAAAATGCAGAAACGCGTAAACTGTCATTGCACCAATTCAGCGCACTAAAATGTATTGTTGCCCTTCAACAACAATCCAAGTCGACTTACTTTCAGCAAATTATTAGTAGAAGTTTTTCAACTTGATAGAGGTTAACTGCTTACCATCCGTGCGTTAATAATAAAGATTTCAATAGTAGTGCTGGTTGAAACCCGAAACTATAGCCCTTAACACAAAATGATCAGTGCTAGAAATAGTAAAACAAACAGGGCTGTGTCAGTTTTGACAGTGGTTCAATAATTAGCAATTTATTACAACATTAGAACTTTTCCAGGCTTATCTAATGCATTTCTCACTGCAATAGATATATGTTCAAAGCGGGCCAATGAAAATCGATTTTTCGAATTTCGTTTAGTGGTAGGGCTTAAAAGATTCGTCTTCTCGCAAAAAGTCTCATGCAAAATTTCAGCTCAACCGAACTTCGGGAACACGTGCCTCAAGTGGTCAAAGTTTTAACTTTTTGAGCGATGGAAAAAATCCATAGCCTAAGAATTTTGTTCTGCGAGATTCCTTTTCTGGGCCAGTGTGCAATGGAACGCATGGAAAAAAATGACCTTCGAATTTCGTTTAGCGGTAGGGCCCAGAAGAATTGCGATTGACGAAAGAAAGCACAGACAGAAAGCACAGACAGAAAGCTCCGACAATTTCAAGAACTACTCCTGTGCTTTTCTATGTCTCGCTGTCGGAAATCTCTGAGTTTTGGTAATAACTTTCTAGTTTCATCGTATAAAGGACCAAAAGACATCGTAAAGCATGAATCTAATTAGATCTCGTATTGCGAGTTAGTTTGTAAATTTCTGCGGGAACGTTCGTTGTTTACATTTCGGTTGAACTGTCATGGCCGCTCGATGAGCCTTGTCAACTACAATCAAAGGCAAGTTCCCAACAAAGATATTATGCTAAGTAGTGCATCATTGATCCGAGTTGTCCGCATATGTTTTCTGTGGCTATTTTTTTAAGGAGCAGCAGCTGCGGGAAGTGACTAAGTTTATATGTGATACGATGTAATGCGGATGGTTTTCGATTTTCGCGCATATTCGTCAGTGTGTGGATTTACTGCGAGTTTAACCAAGCATTGGAAAAGTTAGTTGGTTTTTGAATCCGGGTTTATTACCTATTTGTCGCAAAGATTCCGCAAAACAACGTTATATGCGATGAAACGTTCACATTGATCATACAAGGTATTAATGATCTATCGTAGTATCTTGTGCGATGTAAGCTGTGCAAACATTAGCGGCATCTAGTTATCATAAATTCAGTCGTTTACGGTGTTACAAAATGATGCCTTTTGCGACTGAACATGAGACTTTTGATTTTCGCGTATATTCATCACTTTGTGGAATTAATAAAAGTTTGAATATACATGATATGAGTTTAACTGTATTGCTGTATATCTTATGCGACTTCTGGTTGTCTGGGTAAATATTCCTATAGAAATAAAATGAACGATTTTTTGTACTTTTAACAAACACAGTAATTACCAACTTAAAATTTCAACAAGGATTCGGTGATTCAGAGGGAAGCAGCCAGAAAGTTGCATCGTTATACAAATAAATGAAAATACTACAAGTTATACAGCCCTAGGGGTTGAATGAAATGGTGACGCGGGAATAAAAACTATAGTTAGAGGTTCGATTTGTCCTTGTAACTTTTTATTCATTTTTACCGCTGAGCAATGAAATAATAATGATAATTAGCGTGATACAAAGTTGCCAAACATTATATCTATTCAACAACATATTGGTTGTTGTTATCTATCATGTGGTTATGCTAGAGTGTACCCCAGTCTAGAAAACAAAAACGTAGTCCCACGCCAAAAAGCAAAGCCTTGGTGCTACATTCCGATTCGGAACTCGACCTTCTGTTTATTTATACACAGACTTCGGAGCCAACTGTTTGATGTGCAGGACAATTGCGGGGCTAGTGCTACGATCATACACGCAAAAGTTCAAGTCTTGTACAATCATTGTGTCTTCCCGATTCGCACAAATGTTGCACAGAAATCGCACAATAAATGTGTGAAAAGGATAACGCAGCAGTTGTACTGCGAATACATTGACATAGATTGAAATCAGAATCTGTATCATATACCGACACTTTATTTCTCACATTGAGTGTATTAGTGGCTGCTCTTTCTCTCTTGCTCGTAGATTTTCCATGTACGTGCGACGAGGCTTCTCGCTCGCTTTGCAATGCTGCTTGATACCAGCTGAAATTGTTTGGGTGTAGTAGTTTGGAGCTGACAAATACATTGAAAAAACGCTAGAGCATTAATTGCGTTATGCCCAACACGTACTGGTTCCAAACCACATCAACAATTGAGCCGTTGAGAGCAAAAGTGGTACATGTGCCATTAAGTAAATTTTTCAGTAGACGCGGTAAGCGAAAATACTCAAATAGTAAATTATTTCCAGCATTTTTTTGAAGTAGAATACTTCTCTCAGGAAGTTCGGCTACATAGGGATGTGAAATGAAAATCTAAAACCGAAAAAAGTGAAAAATATGTCCAATTTCAAATGCTAATAAATCGGTTAGTATTCGATGGATTTCCTTCGTTCTTGCAGCAATAGATTGGAAAATCTTCTAAGATTCTTCCCAAAATAAGATAATTGTAATTTTATTATTCACACTATTGTACTATTGAAAATAGTCAAGCCTTGTCAAAACGAAAAATTCAACCTCTGATTGGTCGTTATATGCTTGCTTCCCAAGCACGAGCGACAGGATTATATACCTTGCAATTGAAAACCTGCTATTTGGCCTATATAAGAGCCTGTTTCAGCCGGAGCCGCTCATAAAAGTTCTAAACAGCGACAACAGCAGTCGTCCTTTCTTAGCAGCAGCACTAGCCATGTGGTTGTTCACCACGTCTCAGGAGCAGCGCGGTTTTTTTCAGCGTGTGTCGCCAGACAGCCATTATTCCCCCCGTGTTGGGGCAGCATGATGATTGCCATCAGGAAATCTAATTTCGGAAATCAAAATGCCTTTTTGAAGGCAAATAAACAAGTCATTGAGAGTTAATAATTTTTGTCAACGCAAGCAAGTATTCTGTGTTGCATCCTAACAATTTAAATTTGTCGCACCCGTCTAATTTACTGAATGTGAAATAGCTTCCACAGTGCATGTTGTCCGTGTATCTTAATTCCCCCAATGTTAGGGCAGCTCAAAGGTTGTAATTAGCAACCAATTTTGAACAGCAAAATGCTTTTTTGAAGGCAAATAAAAAAATAATTGAAGGTTAATAATTTTCTGGCATCAACACAAGCAGACATTCTGTGCGGAATGCAATCAAATTCTGTTGTAGTTGTCCAATTTTTACTTTATTTAGTAATCCCCCCACTGTAGGGGCAGCGCAAAGGCTGCGATCAGCATGACCAACTTTGAATAACAAACGGTTAACGTTTATTCACTAAAAATTCATCCAATTCAAAACAGGTTTTTGTCTGAGTACAATAATTTGCACAAAAAGACATTAAAAATTTTACCGCATTATTAGACGCGTTTCTACAGTGCCCATGCCTCGTGAACGTAAAGGTTCCCTATCACAGACATAGATTTCGTGCTCCAGCACGTTACAACACGTGGAAATTGTCTTTTTACTAGTGAGTGCAACATTTCTTGGAAGTGTTTTATTATTCTCGGGTGAGAGACTACGAGTGCATTTATTGCATTTATTGAGAAATCCATCGGAAGTGTATTCAGTGCTATGTCTAAATATATGAACGTCAAATACAAGCGTGATGCTCGGAAACGCGCGAAGGACCAGCATGGGGGAAGTGCATCGAAGAAACCAAGTACAGGTCGGACTCGATTATATACAGACTCGATTATATATTGACTCGATTATATATGATTCGATTATATTCAAAATTGTATATAATCGAATCATAAAAAAAAATTATTTTTTTTTCAATTTTAAGTATAACTTACCTAAAGCAGCAATGTCGTATAGGGATCGTCCAAAAATACGTAACGCTTGGGGGAGGTAGAGATCTGACGAAACGTCGCAATCAATACTTGAAATTTTGAAGATCTATACAAAGAGCGTTACCTAGAGGAAAGAGGGGGTCGAAAATAGTTTTTATTTACGGTACGTAATTAATGGACGTTCCCTTTAGTCCAATATGACGTAACGCAACATTTTTCGACCCAAAACGTTGGTTTTTGAGCCATAATCTTTCAAGTAAAGTAAAGCTGATCTAAAACAGAAATATCGCGAGGGAACGTTTACAAATTATGTAACGCTCAGGAAACGGGAAATAGTAATGGGTTGGCAAAGTGTTGCAACCCATACGGAAAATTTAAACAAAAAGCATGGCAAAGAAGGAAAGGAGATCAACAATAATTATTCTTGCGTTACGTTATAAATAAGCGCTTCCTTATTGATTCATAAAAGTCCGTTCTTTGTCTTTTTTCAAATGATACACAGTCTTTTTTAAATGATACACAGTTGCTTCAGCGATGTTGTATTTTTGTTGTACGTCACGAACCGACAGACCTTGTTCGAGATCGTAAAGAACTTTTGCTTTTTGAGCAAAAGTTAAAACGTTTCTACGTTTCCTGGCTTTTTTGTTCTGAATTGCTTGAAAACGCAGCACAACAATATCAAAACTAAAAGAGTAAACAAACACAATACACACTGATCAAAATTTTTCTTGAGGTTTGCTGCAATCAGCCATGTTTAAAACACGCACTACGGAGAAAATATTTAAAACACTACACGGCGTGTATTGCAACTTGCACTGCGTAATGTGTAAGAACGACCGTAAACGCCGTGTAGTGTTTCTATGCAAAAGTGGCACCCGTGCAGCACGGTGTAGTGTTCTTGCCATGGCTGACTGCAATAACATAAAGAGTAACTACGAAATCAATACATACATCAATTTTTGTAAGAAAGGTTTTTTGCGACTTTAAGGGGGTTAATCAAAAAAACTCTACTTATTTATTTAAAAACAACAAAAGATGTATGCAAAATAAACAAAAAAAAATTTCTGATTAGATTATACATATATACATATATTTTTGTAAGAAAGGTTTTTTTGCGACTTTAAGGGGGTTAGTCAAAAAAATTCTACTCATTTATTTAAAAACAACAAAAGATGTATGCAAAATAAACAAAAAAAAAATTTTTTTTTTCTGATTCGATTATATATACATATATTTTTGTAAGAAAGGTTTTTGCGACTTTAAGGGGGTTAGTCACGAAAATCCTACTTATTTATTCAAAAACAACAAAATATTTATGCAAAATAAACAAAAAAAATTTTTTTTTCTGATTCGATTATATACAGTGAAAATTTTTCGGAGACTGTATATAATCGAGTCCGACCTGTACCAGTACGGAGGTCAATTTAAAAGCAGCCAGAGGTAACACGTGTCCAACCTCTGGTTGGGACGCTGGCGAAGGGCCTTCTACTAGAGGTAGGAGAAATCGAACCATTTTTAGGACAACCAAACAAATGAATTGAAGATTTAATATTTTCTTGTTCTGAGCTTTAACCAAAAGTTAATTATCTTAATTTGAATTAACATGAACATATACTCTTACTGTTGAAACTTGTTTGCGCCGCAAAGAGTTTGTACTTTTCCTGTTCAGTGAGGTCGTATTTATATGTGCAAACTGAAATTGAGTAGTACTTCAACTTCGTTTGCACAGAATTTTCAATACTGCCAATGAGCGGTCAACATTTATTTACTAGGAAAAATGACTGACACGCAAGCAGCCGGGTTATCTTTCTTGTAAAAGTATTCTACTTCAACCTTGCGGTCGTGGTTTTGCACACAACCTTCCTGTGAATTTTTTTTCAACACAACTGCACTAAATCATTGCTGGAAAGGTTTCAAAAGACGGTACATGAAAGCATAACGAGTTCTGGTTGAGAAACTTACACAAACTTCAATGGAAAAACATGTACCACTTTTGTTCTATGGGAAAAATAATGACGACCAGAAAACGTTGTGAGCAAATGTGGTACATGTCCAGTGTGAGCATGAATGATGCATTATGGCTCTCTAATCTTAGGACATAGAACATTCATGCCTTCAGCAGAGTTGTCCAAGTGATTGAGTACTAAAGAATGACGATATGTTTGTTGAGGAATTCTGTCTCTTCGTGGCGCTGGTGTATATGTATTTGGTAACAGCATACGAGTTGATACTGAAATAGGTAAAATGCTTTCTGTTACAAAATAATCACGGGTACACTAGTACCACGTAGTGAGAAAATTCCAAAGCAGATCTTCATCTGAAAGTACTCAATCACTTGACCAACTTTGCTGAAGACATGATTGTTTTATATCCTAAGATTCTCGACTTACAATTCACCTAACATGCACAGACTGGACATGTACCACTTTTGCTCTCAACGAAATGGTGATTATGTTAATTACCAGAAATTGTGTTGGCTATAATTTTGGTTTAGGTTATCAGATCTCGGTTTTTCTTGGATATTCTAGTACATTATTGCGTTCTGCATCAATTTATGCAAAAAAACCAAAAAGTGTAAAAATGGCACATGTACCACTTTTGCTCTCAACGGCTCAACTGCGCTAAAAACGCACAATTTTGTACTGGTTTCGCACCATCCAACTTTTGCGTGTACTGACACTAACAGTCTCTCCCAAGCCGTGACACGAACCTACGCCAGTCGTCGTAGGCCAGCATCGTACCTCGAGACCATCTGGGAGATACGCCAACGCCAAAAACCAGTTCGAAAAAAAAGTCTGAGTTGTTCTTTCTTGGCCCACTTTTTTCATTCTCATATCTAGTGGACATTTGATAACATGTAAGAGATAACAACATGATGTTTGTTGGCAAAATTTCTAGTTTTTTAATTACTTGAAACTTACCAAAGACACTACGCGTCTATCTCAATCTGAAAAAAAAAGTACATTTTCTATCTCATTTTTAGGTGGATCGATCATTTATATTTCTGCATCAATAGATGCGTATTTGAATATCTTGAAACTTCTTCTAAAATCAATGTTTGAATCACTGTTTAATTAATCGCACGAAAATGGAAGAATAAAACACTGCGATGTTGTGGAAAAAAGTAAGATGATGTGCCAGACTTTGAACCCTATAACGGAGCGGATATACACGAAATACAGCGGAGAAATCAGTTTTCATCTCGAAAAATGAACTCCAAACTCCCATTACTCATCAACAATTGACAAAAACTGTATTGCATATTAACCCAGAAAAGATAATCATATTTTGATATGCGTAAAAGGATATAATCATGCGTTAAATTGACTTCTGATTTTCAAATTAACGAAAATGCAACTTTTTTTTATAAATTAACGATGAATGGACATTACGGTGTTAACACATTGTTACACAACAAAAACTAGAATTTAGGTTTTAATATTTTTTTTTTTAATATTATTTTTAAAAAAAAACGAGAAAATAACTGACGCACTGTTAGACGGAAAGAGCGCAACGTTGCTAAAAGCGAGGAGTTAAATTGACGCAGACTATCTTTCCAAGGTTAAAGATCAATCTGTTTTCTAACCGTATTAAACAGTCCCATCGTGCAAAATTTTATGTAGGTATAATTATTAAACTATAATCAAAATTTATATGTCAGGTGATGTCATAGTTCTCCATACAAACTGGAACAACTATGCATAGAACCTAGTAGCCATAGTGTGATCTTAGGAAAACTGACACAACTTAAGCAGCTACATTACCAGAATAAATTTTGCAATCGAGAGAAAAGTTAACTGGTAACCTAGCGATCGTTGTCTGATGCATTGTGACCAAAGTATGCAGGCAACATGTAAGGTTTTACCACTATCGCGAAATGTTGCGGATACTTGAAAAT
The DNA here is from genome assembly GCF_029784165.1 of Wyeomyia smithii. Classification (NCBI taxonomy): domain Eukaryota; kingdom Metazoa; phylum Arthropoda; class Insecta; order Diptera; family Culicidae; genus Wyeomyia; species Wyeomyia smithii. The sequence goes on along the minus strand of NC_073695.1, from coordinate 164,303,420 downwards.
GAAAAAAAAACCTGTTAAACCGGCACCGACAAACTTTAAAGAGAGAGGACTTTGGTGGGGCTAAGTGAATGAAGCGCTAAGAGTGTATTTGGCGGTTTTCTCTTGTTTCTCGATGGTATGGATGGAATGTCGTGGCAGGGATAACCTTACTCTCAACATGCATCTCTTTTTGAGGCGGTTTTACATATACCTTTGTAAGTTTCAGCTTCTTCTTCTATAGATTTCGCGGGAATATTTGGATGTGAAAGATTTATTCGTCTAATGAAGGCATTTGGAGGCCAGCAAGCACAAAACTACGGAACAAGAAATTTTCGAGTATATCTACAATATTTTATTTGCAAAATCGAAATCTTGCTTGTCTCAACACCATCGATAGTACCCTGTCACTTTTAGAATGCGCCAAACACATTCGATGGGATAAAGAAAAATACAAAAAAAAAAACATCTGTGAGTCCTCGAGTGCGCGCGTAGACGGTAACAAGCATTCCTAACACACAGGGAGGGAACCAACGGTTGGTTGAAGAGTAAGTCGAAGTAATATTGACTCTAACGCGGCATATTATGTATAAAAATCTCGTCTGCCTGTTTATACAAGTATGCAGTAAGATTTTATGCGCTACACGATGCCTTCAGCGTTTGGCGAATTCGATAAAAAGGAAAACGAAATATTATTAGGAATGCGGTGAAGTATCAATCTCCACTCACTTCTTGCGTTCAACTTGTTTTTCGGTGGTATAGAGAATCTTTTATTCTTAAAACCAAATTTAAATGTAATCAATCGGCTAAAGTGTAGGTTGAAATCATGAACAATGGAATCTTCCGTTTTTCTTCGATTGTTCTACTATATGTAAATAAAACGCACGACTATGTTCATTTGGGGTAAAACTTTGCATTGTAATACTACCTTCTCAGCCTTCTTCACATTTTATATATCAAAAAATTTTTCTTGGAAAACGCTTTTTTTGAAAAATATTCGAACATGTATAATACGGTGACAAACAAACATAATACGGTGACAAACAAACAAGACCCATTTGTTGACTTCACGGAACTGAAGAATTAGTATTGTAGGCAGTGCCTTAACCTAGTATTTAATGAAAAGGAAACCTAGAATTACTAAGTATAGTATACGAAGAGGCTTCGGGTTCCCCATCAGTGTAACATCTCGCAACCAAACAATATAGTCATATTATAAATGACTGACAAATTGATGTGAAAATTCCTGGAAAGTTATAATTGATACTAGAAATTACTTTTAGTTAGTAAACTAAAAATTGAGCAAACATACACTATGGTCGCTTTTTACGCGGTTTTTTACGCGGCTTTTTTACGCTGATTCCGGAATTTACGCGGTTTTTTTACGCGGATTCCGGAATTTACGCGTTTTTTTTATGCGGATTCCGGAATTTACGCGGATTCCGGAATTTACGCGGTATTTTTTTTGCCCGGATTTCGGTTCCCCTTCACTCGGAATGCAAAATTAACGATGGTTTTTTTTTACGCGGATTCCGGAATTTACGCGGTTTTTTTTTACGCGGATTCCGGAATTTATGCGGTTTTTTTTTTACGCGGATTCCGGAATTTACGCGTTTTTTTTACGCGGATTCCGGAATTTACGCGTTTTTTTTTTACGCGGTTTCTTTTTACGCGGCACGTATCCCCCGCGTAAAAAGCGACTTTAGTGTATACACAAACGAAAAGCAAGGTGGAAATGATTATTCGTCCGTCGCACAATTCGACTATCATCAGTAGCCCAAAAGCAGGTATTCGTACCCTTTTCTTTTCAAGTAACACAGCGGAGCCATGTGTTCAACGTAATACCTACTGTCTCCCAGATACACCCGCCAACCACACGTTGTAACAACAAGCCAATGAGGATGTTCCCTTGATTACCGGTTGTAGACAAGAGACTACGTGGGGGATTGCAACGAAGTAAATGTGCTCACCGAGATTTAAACTTCTGTTGTTGAAAGGGAATGAAAAACTTGCCAGCGGAAGTGGATAGAACAATACCAAATGTTACCAGACGGTATAGGATTTCATTTGCAAAGTTTGAAACCAGCAAGCATTCGAAACGATTGTTTCATGTATATTTCATATTTATTTTTAGTTATAATGACCATCGAATATCTGTTCTAGCAAAAGCAAATCACTGTAAAATCGTGTAAATAACTTTCAAGTACATGCATGAATAAATGCAAAATTAAACCAGTAAAATAACGCTGCGAAACAGCATTTCTATACAAAATTTAACAACATGCTTGCAGTGGTAATATAAAATAAAAAAAAATAACTAAAGACCGGAAATTTTACAGCAACTGCAACGAAACGAAAACGTTCCTTCGTTTCCTTCGTTTCGAGTGGAGGCATCCCTTGTTTGTGCTCTGTCACGTGTGCATTTTTTGTTAACCGGGGACTGCTGTCTTCCTACCATATTTGTACGTAGATGCATAGATGTGGGTTACCATCACTGACTGGCGGGAACAGACCAGATATCTCCATCTGCACTACCAGCAGTGCCGCGAACCGCTGTTACGACCCCCTAAAACGTTGCTAGTCGAGCATGGTTTGATATCCGGAGCGAATAATATAAAGAAGGTAAACGTGTTCAATCCGGGAAGAATGAAACGGAAGAAAAGGGATTAAAACGACATTTTCTATTCGAAATGGAATCTCTTTTGTCAACGACACCATAATAGGAAACACTTTTATGCAATTCGTTTCATTCATTGCAATTGTTTGCGTAGCTGTTTAGTTGTATGAGCGAAATAGAGAATCCTTATGTTAGGTGAATAATCCTGTTTTGAAACGAGTAGAAAGGAAGCGAATTTGTCTGAAGCTCAAGTATAGTCATATGTTATACTTTAGTACGGTCGAGTCTGATATGTTTCAACGTGCTTTGCCGACCAATAGTAAGATTTGAAATGATGTAAATGCGTGAAATGAGAGTATGTCAATTAGTTATTGTGCGATTGAATATTCGGATGCAAGGGTATAATCGGTATCTACAAATTTACAAGAAAAGTAATTTTCTGCATTTTTGGCTGATTTCAAATCAATGTTATTGATAGTTAAATATAATTAACTTACCAGGAGACCTTGATGTGGTTTCGTTTGTATCGAGCCATGCTTCGACAATAAGTGTAAATGTACCCTGGAACGAATAAATAAAACATGCACAAAATCAAAAGTGGGCCAATAAAATTAATAGTTTTGTTTATAATCAAAAACATGTCAATAACATCATCTTTGTTTTGTAAATTTGCACTGCTTGGATTCATTCAAGCCGCTATGCATCATTCATTATTTCAATTACACCTTCTCAATAGTATAATTCAATGGTGTCGCGCGGGGGCTAACTATTCTCCGCTGCTTATACAGGTTTCCGTCATGGGTGTGTGCTTCGTTAGTGATTTCAATGAAGCTTCTTGCCCACGTTATTGCTGATGCTTTACCTTTAAACTTTTTCTTGAAAATAAATTTTTAAAGTATATAAAGGCCTTTTTTGCGTATGGTAATTGTTTTCTAGTAACAATTGCAGACAATTTTATGTGTCATAGTGAACTAAAAAATTTTAGTGGGCTAACACTTTGATTGTACAAGATAAACTACAGGATTGAAAAGTCTCTCCAATGATGTAATGTACTAATTTTTGTGCTGATTTACCATATAAACTATAAGCTAGTATGCAGTCATGATGTTGTCATTGTTATTGAAATGATATAAAAGTTACAATAACTAGAAATGTCCATGAAAGACCTCTAGGTTTTTTTTATAAAATAGTATAGCTGTCTTTAAAAATTCGTATCAAACGTTTGTTTAAAAAAAAACATGAAAAATCAATACAATCATGAAGATTTTGGACTATACTGTCGATAATGTACCTAAAAAAAAAGTAAGACTCTACAACACACAAGCGGGTTTTTGAGTAGATTTGTGAATATTATTTATAATGTGTAGATTGCATGTTAATTTTGATGTTCAATTGAATTTTTGTTTGTTTGATATTTGCAATCGAATCCCATGAAAGCTAATGTTTTTTTTTAAATCAATATTCATGCACATAAATTGAGGTACGAAATCGACAATAACAATGCAAAAAACTTACTTTTTCCGATTTCTCTTTTTTGTTTCATTGAATTCCACCATCAGGTACAATATTTCGACCGGATGATTGAAAGTACGTGCACGGAGCAACTTTTCTAATATGTGTAATTCAAAAGAGCGCACGTTTAAAATGATCATTGTTCCTCTCTGTTATGGCTGTTTATGAGAAGTAAGAGGAAGTTGAAGCAGTATCGAAAGAATAGATACTTCAATCGACACTCGATAGCGCTAGCGCGCGCCTTTTCAACGACCACTTTACGTGGTTCAGATTCCATCCTCGCAGCTAGATACACAGTTAGAATTAAACTCTCGAAAAACAGTATTATGCTTCGTTAGTGCCACTTTTGGAATCAATATATGACGATGGTATAATTAAACTCTGTAACCGTTTTCCAATTATTTTAAAACTTTCTAAAATAATTAGCAATCATATGATTGTCGTTGCAAACTTTTTACAAGCGCTTCGATGCCGTCCGTTTTCTAGTTTGAATGACTGTTGAGAGCAAATGAAAAATATACACAGCTGCTAATTTTCAGCAAATGACAAGCAAAATGAAGATGAACATAAAGTGTAATGCTCGATTAAGTGCCCCGCACAAACGCTAAATCCTGTTCACACACTTGGTTCATTTGATACGCTTATAACTAGGTTTGTTTGGTAAACAAAAGTGCAGTGGAAAGCACAAAACAAGTAAAGTTCAGTTGTTGAAACAAATAAACAATTCGGTTTGTTTATTTCGAAATCAAGAACACAATTAATTTTGGTTAAACAAACGCCTCTTTCCTTTATTGCATTAGGAGAGATAGAGAGATTTTCGACGGATGAATATGCAATATTCGCAACATGATAGCTAATATAGCAGTGTTCGCCGTTTTGAAAAAAATATAGATGAGTCTCTAAATGGTAAAAGAAACAAGTAGCAAGTCAGAAATGATTTCATTTTTGGTTAGGAGCTAGTTATTTAATTCGTATTAATAATAGTATTTTTAATTCTCATCGCATTACAAATAGCTTTGATTCTAGTTCAATGATATTTGAAACAATAGCCGTGACAAATAGTTGGTGAATTTATCTCTTGTTTTCTTATCTTATTATCTTCTGTACAACCAAACTAAGAATATAGCTGCAATCGATTTATTACACGATGTCGAGGCGAAGAAAATCAATTTGGGGTACAAGTTTATGCATGACAATTGCCGCTAATATAGGCTATATCTTGCACGCAAATGCATTTTATTTGCCGCAAGACAACCTGCAGAAAAAAAGATTGCTAAATCAATATTCGTATTATCTATGAAAAAGCTAAATTTGTTTTAAGGAAAGTATACTTCCAAAAATTTAACCATTATGTTGGTTATTTAAGTAGCAATAAAAAATTCGTTTTATAAATAATCATAAAATGTTAGTATATGTGTCAATCTTATAAACACACTTTCCAGTGCAATCCCAGACGGTTGGAGTAAAAATAGCAAGTATAAAACAGTAAAGCCTTCTTCTTTCTGTAAATATACATATGGCCGCGACTGTGCGCCGTAGGGAAGAATATAATTTCGTTTGATATAGGAACATTTTTCTCTGTTGGAGGTTCAGACAGCAACATAAAAAAGTAGTGTTATGCAATTTCGTATCGGAACAGACGTAAGGGAAAGCGTCTGAAGGTTGCACGAATTATGAATGGTGAATTTCTAACAATGGAAGGACGGATTGATTTCTTCTAATCAAACAATGCTAACATCACGTTCGGTGGCGCGTGTTAACATGTGTATAGTATTTGTATAACATAACAGTAACACACACCGCGTGAAAATCTAGAAGAAAAAAGAAAACAAAACAACAATATGTCGGAACACATTCGCAAGCAACACCATCAATGGAAGCACTCTTGTTAGTGTATGTGTTGAAGAAAAGTCGTTACACAATTAATGTGTGTACTACGCGTGATACCACACATAAATTACCCTTTGCTTTATCGAACAAATGGTACGCTTGTTGTACATGAATCTGTATATGTGTGCGCACTATTACACAAAACCAACCGTTAGCGTAGCGTTTCTGGCGTTACAAAAGTTACCCGCATACCCTCTACATTTACGAATAAATAAGAAAATGACGACCACAAAAAAATAAAACTAATTGCACAGCTGGCTTTTAAAACGAGTTTTAAGGGCACATATCAATACGTGTAGGGGCCTAGTTTAAATATTGCTATAATTTTGCATCACTGATAAAAACACGATAGGTAACGATGGATCTCAAGAATGCCAATGTTTTACATTATATCCCTGCACTTGATAATACTACCTACAGAGTTACTAGGAAATGAAGGTTACTTAGCTGTTTTAAACACTCTAATGCACATATAAAGCCGTTTTTATTTTAAATTTAGCGCTATTCATTATGCGTTTTCTTAAGTGAACTGTAGGTAACGAACAAGTGATACCAAACTTCTATGATTTGAAAATATCACTATTCTAATATAATTCCTAAGGGCACTGAAGATACACATGTGTAACGCTCAGTGTGAATACATGCAAAAAAGGAACCTGCGCGTCAGGCTTTTTTTAGTTTGTTATGAAGGAAAACCTGAACAGCAGATGTTTCCTTGCTGCGACGAAAACGGCTGCTGCATATAAATGAGAAAAAGAAAACTGCCGTGCGCACATAAATTTTCTGCATGCGACTTAATCCCAAATTCATTCTACATATAGGACGCCACATTTTGAAAATGGCTTTGTGTTGAAATGAAAAATTCCATGCGCGTGAAACTTACAACAGGCGTAACATTTATGATAATGGTTTTGTTGGCCCACCAGTACTGTTGGCTAGTTTGACCTTTTTCAACGACGTGAATTCGGCATATCCTCGATGTTTTCGATAAATAATGGCACGTGTTTTGAAATATAACACCATCATTTCTCCAAATTTTGTCAAACATCTAAAGAAAGAAACCAGGTCAACTCAACTAAAACCAAGTACTTCAATTTCAGCTTCGCGTGTTTACACGCAAATCACAACTATGAATATACATACTATGTTAGAGCCCTTGGTCACGACGATAATATTGATTTTGTTCATTTACTTACCGGCCATCCAAACTCAAAAGGAAACCGTATCGGATTTTCAAATCCTTCTTGTTTGCTTTTTTGGGTCAAATTTAGCAAGTTTCCTTCCAAAGCAGGGGTAGTGAAATCTCCAAACGTGCATGGCGATGATGTATCAATTTTGGCTTGGTAATGTTTCAGACACGCACGAAATCGAGTTTTGCACGCACCCATACAGTTGCCATTCGTGTCCGATCGTCCTGAACAACAAGCTCCTTCATTATCCACCCCTCGTTCGTTTGTGAAGTGTTTTAGTTTGAGCTCAAACAGTCCCGAGCCTTCGATCTGAAAATGAATCAAGCAGATTGTTCCGATTAGAGAGGTCATATTTTTAATGTTACCGTAATGTATCTCCCAGAAGCAGACTCGTAAAAACAACAGTTTATGAGATGGAGAATAAGAAGCACAGTTATCAAAAAACGTGGATTACTGGACTCCAGCATCATCACATAGTCATGTATATGTAGTACCACGCAAAGCAGAGACAAGATGATGTACTTGACTTGTGCCCTTAACACCCAACAAATGCCAGACTACTTATAAAACAGACTTAATTGGGTAGTTGTTTCCAAGAAATAAAGAAAATAAAACTATATCTCGAAGGAATATGAACAAAGTTGAGCACTATTAGTCGCTACAAAGGCTGATTTCAACGGCAAGGAAGGAACTTTCGTTCAGCTACTTCTTCCCATGAGATAATTTGATGTTTCTTTATAAAGTTATCGTCATTCCAAACAACAGAAAACGTGTTGAGACAAAATCTCATTATAGTAATTAATTCAACTAAAGAGACGCTATAGCAAAAGCAACATCTTACTGTATGGTAGGCCAAAAGTTTGCTCTAGCGTGTTTGGTTTGCGTAGTACAAGTGTTACCGCCAATAGTTAACTTACCTGCAGACAAAAGCGAAATCATCAAAACATGTGAATTGAAGTGAATTTGTTTATGCGGAATTATGTGTCATGGGTGGCATTGTGCAGCTCGATTCGAAGGATTTTCGCTATTTTCGAGCACGTCACATACTACCAGTTTTGCTTTAAGCTCAAAAGGAGCTGTCATTGTCATTTGTCCTTCGGCTTATCTAACCTGCAATGTCGAAAAAAAAAAACGAAAAACGAAACAAAGCGCCCACCAGCGATCATTTAGTTTTGTTCGAGTTACTCGAAACGAAATGCGCAATGCCACCCCAGTTTAATTTTTCAAAACAAGCATTTCACCTTAATGTAGCATTATTTAGTATTATTTAAGGACTGCAAGTTTGTAGTAGATCATGTTTCAAAATTATACTTGTGAAGCGAGCTATCGGCACGCGGCCAATTGAATTGAATAACCCAAAATTGAAAAGGCAATCTTGCACTGAAGCTGTGCGATTGATATTGGAACCAAACCCGTTTTAACTAGTAATATCTGAAATGATTGCCAGTTTTTATCATGGCATTACATTTTTCCTACCGGCAGCAGTAAAAAGTAGCATCGCATCTATTGATGTTGGCGGCACATTTTTATCGGCAGAAACGTGCAATCGTACGATGTATTTTACATTACTGTCCTACAGGTAGCGACAGGCCGTCCGGCATGTAAACATCTTTTATAACGTCACAGTTATCAGCGACAACGAGACGGACGCCAGTAGCAGACGCACAATCAAACAGAAAAAGAGACTTTCTTCTGCAAAATAACGTTGGCCGGTCCGCTCCTACGTGTCAGTAAACTGTTTTGATTCCTTGCAATCGACAGAACCGACGGGTGATCGAGTGATGATCGAATGAAACGAAAATGTAAAGACGGGTAAGACCAAATACCCTATGAAAGTATCGGCAATTTATTTTGCTATACAACAATTGATGTACAAAGAGTTTTTCATCTATTCCAAACAAGCGGCAAACTTCGTTTTCTTAGGATGTTGTTATTAGAACGAAAATTGGACGAAGATAATTGCCAACTAGTTTGATAGCCATTCGAATTTCCCATAAACAAAACATCTGAATGAATACGACACACATGCATACGATCGGTAAGAACGTGTTTTGCAGTTGTTGCAACAAATGCAGCCCATATAGCAAACTGAAGAACACGCACAAGAAATAAGTCTGGTCAGTAGTCTTTCGCTTGCTAAACCCTTCGCCGTGTTCCGGTTCTACCAGATTTTCTACCTCTTGATATCCGAGCGTGGCTCCAGCTGGAGCCATTGGCACCGTTCAGCAGCATCGTGGAGCCTGTGAATGTATGCCGACCGTCCGTCGTCTTTTCACTGATAGTGGATATCGTAAGAGCAAGGCGGGCGAACGAAAATAAGCCCCCTCAAAGAAATGTATTCAATCATGGGAACAGAGCAAAAAACAACGGCTGCAAAAGCAGAAAAACTGCACGATCTGTTCTTTTTTTCTTCTTCTCAAGAATCTTTCAGAGTTTTACTGTTTTCCCGTGTGTTTGCACGTCCGTTTCCCCAGCATCTTGCACGAATGTATTTCCTCTCATTCGTATCATGATTTTAGCTCATTTTATAATTTCTGAGCTAACAACTTCTATTCTATCCATGATTTTTTTGGCTTTTTGGAGCATTTTAAATAATTTTCAAGATCAAGATTTTCAACATTGAATCGAACTAATTGCTGTTGCATTACGGTGAATTTGGATAATATTGCAACAATTGTTATTATTTTGACCATAAACGGGGGCAGACAAAATGACTGAGACAGGCAAAATTTTATCAATTTTTAAATAACCAGAACTTTACGAAAAATAAATCAATTTTGATGAAACCGGTTTCATCTTACTGGAAAACTATCCTGGTTTGATACCGGAAATGTTCCGGATTTCAGGAGTGTGTGCATTTTTGCAACGCGTAAAACTTTTTCTGATATTTGGTTGCTTTTAGGTTTAAATAGTTCCAATAAACTAGAATAAAACGCGAGTTCATTGGTACCTAAGGGTGAAAATCTGTCGAAGAACCATTGAGATATGAATTAATTAAGTATGGGTGTTGTTTTTGGCAGTTTTTTTCTCTTGTTGGGTACAATTTTTCTTGGGCACTCTAGCAGAACGCAATGAAACTTTGTGGGTGTGTAGGCCTTATTAAACTAAGCAATTTTGCAAATTTTTTTGGAAATTTATTTGGACTAACATTTGAAAAGGTTTGAAGTACTTAAACCTCTTTCGCATAAATCAACATATCTAAATAATTCCGAGAGATAGAGAATGGTTATTAATGGATAACTTCTATAAAATTATCTGAACTTTTATTTAAAAATATTGAAATTTTTAATATCAGATCCTACACTGAAAAAATATAATTTAAAAAAACATAAAATGATTTTAAAAATATCGGTTATTTCATAACAGATTGCCTAAAACTCTTCAAAACAAACCACAGTAGAAACTTCTAAAGAAAAAAAAATTCTAACAAAAACTTTTTCGTGTACTATTTACCCAACAGCAAAAACATACTTAATTATTTCATATCTCGATGGTTTCTCGACGGATTTTCAAACTCGGAAGGAATTCTAGTTTTTTGGAACCATATAAACCTAGAAGAAACTAGATGTCAGAAAAAATTCTACGCGTTGCAAAAATGCACATTTCGGCACACACTCCTAAAATCCGGAACATTTGTGGTGTCCGTTTGTCCCGTCAAATTCCCTAGTAGTTTTTGGAACTAGAATAGTAAATGAAACTAGAATAGTAAATGAAACCGGTTTCACCAAAATTGATTAATTTTTCGTTCTAACTATTTAAAAATTGACAAAATTTTGCATATCTCAATCATTTTGTCTACCCCCTGTATTACAACATTTAATATGCAATTTATAACTGGACAATGGTAACTAAGGTGATATTAACAAAGTAACAAAAAAATGAATATCATAATATCGTAATTTGGAAGTAGTATAATAAATGGATGAACTCTACTGCTTCGTTATACTTTTTAGTGCTGTATCACATCACACATACCTCAAATTCAAATAAAATATCTGCTATCGCTGATAGCATAAATTTTACCACCCGGATTTTAAATTGACATTTTCAAAGCATTTATTTCTAAACTGAGAAATATTCAATTGCCTTTTCTTATCTATGAAAATTTTTACAGTTAGGCAAAAAAAAGTTTCAAAATCAAATTTCCTGATTTTCCCTGAAATATAACAATAATGATGATATTTTTCAGCATTCGGCACAAAAAGGTGGAACTTAGATGAACGCAGCTCTGAAATCTTAGTGGAAAAAGTGTACGATCAGATATAAAATCGAACGGTAGCGGTCCCGAAAAGGCCTTTGATGCTAACAAAACAGGTTTTGCGCTAATGAACCGTTTAAAAAAGAATTACGTATTGTTTAAAAAATTTTCCCTCATATTCCCTGATCGAAAAATGAAAACCCTGACATTCCCTGATTTTCCAGGTTTTCGCCATTCTGTACTAATGATCTATTATTGCTATTTATTATTACGATTTATGAGAGATTTATCAGGCGGGTTACGTTCAGAATACCTACATACCGCTTCCTTCTTTACATATTGGATGATTGGTGATTTAACTATGACAAAGTGATTGTTTTGTTTCCTCACAAACCATTTTTTTCGATACCTGGTGAATCGACTTGAATTGCATTTGAACGAGGTTACAACTTAATTGTTGACTATTGAACCTTTCGATGGGAGACTTTAAAATACGTTTAATATTGTCCAATAGGATATATGACGATCAACTTATTGAGTTTTACTTGCAGCGGTGTACCTGATCTGAACACCTTTAGTTGATTCGTTAGTTGAAATTTTGATAAGTAGATTTACTGGTTCCATAGAACCCATTAATATTTTTCATTCAATATGCTAAATAATTATGTACAATGTAGTTATACAGGGTGTCACCGTGAAAGTGATACACACATTTGAGTGCCTCTCGATGCAAACTCCTTTTTACCCTGTTAAACAGCTGTGTTTGTTTCGATTGCGACACATGTTTGTAGTTCATTTGTTAGGTATAGTTTACAGTTCTAAGTGAAGTTAAAAATAGAGGCAATGAACATGAGGCATAACACTATGCATAAAATCATCAAAAAGGATACGGAGCTTTCAAGACACAGATGATTCACGGATTATTCTGCAAAAATATTGCCCACAGGGTTGCAAGATTTTGATTGCTACTGAAGACGCACGCTGCTCACAAAATATTTTTTACGATGAAACATTAATAATTTTGGGGCTGTTTTGAACAAGCTGAATGATCATGTGTATGGAGCATGCCTTCGAGATATTCCAGCCAATAAGAGAGAAGTGCAACGCTTCCAGAATGTTTCAGCTGTGATGGTTTGGGAAGCAATATCCAACAGAGTAAGGTTGCGACTGCTATTTGTCGACAGAAGCGTGACAATTAACAAATTCATCAAAGACCATTTACTGCCTCGTGCAAAAGAATGATTTGGTAAAGAAAGTTTTTGTTCTCCTCTGAATTATCAGTAGAGTAATTTCAAGCCACATAAGACAACGATGTTAATCGACCATTTTCGATTTAGTTGAAGCTTTTCTAGTATTTTTTTTTCAACAAGACTAATTTTTTTAAAAAGTAAACTTGTGTAAAAATGGTATTAAGAAACAAAAATAATTTCAGAGCCAGGACGGTTTGTTTGATCGGTATGACTTCTCCGGCAGAGTTGAAAATAGTAGTTTTCTCCTTTCTAAAAAAGTATCACCGTAAAAAAATTATAGAACAGATCAAAAATAGAATGAAAAATAAAATTTTTCAAAAATTTATTTAAAAAACATGTTTTTGCCTGCAAAAAAAAGGTAAGCTAAAATTTGATGGTTGTTGGATCATGGAAATATTAGAAATATTAAAAGCTCAAATTTTGTAAAGAAAAATTTTGTTTGGGAGGTTTGTTTGATTAGTATCAAGTCGTTGGTAATTTTGTTCTTAAAAAAACATTAAAAAAATTAAAATTTGAATAAAAAAATTATATGATTACTCTATTTAATGAGTATTTATTTTAAGCTTAAAGACAGGTATATTATAAACTGAATATCTTTAAAAACCCCAATTCTGGAAAATCTTTTTGTTTTGAAAACCACAAAAAGTTACCTAAACATTGATTTGAACTTGGATGATCAAAAAATAAAAAAAGTTAAAACTTAGAAACAATTTTTTTTTCAGGTTTTTCACAGAGTAGGGTAGGGAACATATTCTAAGCAGCTTTGGGAACCGCCTGTGTATTGAGACGAAATACTCGAAATGTGTCGGGTGAAATTCAAGCAGAAGTATATCAATCTGTTCTCTATCTTTTTCTCTGTTAAAACTTGTTTTCAGATTGTAAAACTAAGTTAGCAAACTTGAACAATAATCAATTAAAGTTACCAATCGAGGGACACTATTCCAATCATCCTGAACCTATTCTAAGCAGTTTCCATATGTTTTGCAGGCGTTTTATTTCAGCACCCGAAGTGGCTCCTGAATGGCTGCAATATAGGTCGATTTATTTCAATTGGAAATTGTCCACAGATTGCTTTGTGATTAACGGTATTTCTTATATTCGTAAGACAGCTAGACAATCAAAGTTTTCGTTTCCATCATTGAAATTGTTGATATTGATCAAAATTCAGAAGTTTGAGGCCTGTTTTCTTCGACTGATTAAAAAAGGCACTACTGCTTAAGCCGTTCCTTACCCTATATTTTTTTTAAAAAGAAAAAAAATACCATCTACAATTTTGCCAAATACACGATCTTACCCCGCATGAAAAAGATCTGCAGGTTTTTAATGAATTTTTAAAATTGAAAAAAAAAAGCTGAAAAATAAACAAAAATATTTCAGTTCTTATTTTTTAAATGCGGGTATTGAATGCCGCAACTTTTTTTTCTATAAACAGAATTGCTTAAAGGGGCGGTCTTACCCCGCTTACCCCTATGTGTAGACACAGGTTTGGCCTTAAAGCTCAAACTGGAAAAAATGGAAGATTATAGCTTATCAACCATTCCTGTGAATTTTGGTGCCCCTGGTTACCACAGGTTAAAAAGCTATAATCTATTTAAGGCAACTTATTTTCGCTTTTGTCGACCTGTGTAATCAATGCAATGCTTGAACGAAACATAAAGCTCCATAAGAAACGTGTACACTGGTTTTTAGTGGAGTCAAGTGGATTAAAATATTGTTTAAAATAATCAAAATTCACAGAGACGACAAATCAGTGCAAAGAATCCAATCAGACCAGAAAGCACTTTCCTTGTATGAAGTCGGTTGCCATTGCGGGTGATCATATCTCAATAATTTGCTGTAGAGAACAGAACGTTTTGAATGGGACAACGGAAAGACACATAAAAGCATCCGATACTACCGACATAGATGACCGCCGTGGTGTTTTATCCGTGAAAAATATTGTAATTGGAAAATGAACACCAGATGTTTTACTTCTTAGTCTGTGTGTAACATCATATTTTAATTTTTTAATTTCCATTTCGACTTGGTCCAAGCCCAGCGACGCAGACAGTCACTTTATCTCATTCAAATATATATATATATATATATATATATATATATATATATATATATATATATATATATATATATATATATATATATATATATATATATATATATATATATATATATATATATATATATATATATATATATATATATATATATATATATATATATATATATATATATATATATATATATATATATATATATATATATATATATATATATATATATATATATATATATATATATATATATATATATATATTTTATATATATACAACATACTTAAAAACTTTTTATTCAAGAACAAGATGCACGTATTGATTCTCTAGAGCTGATCTTTTTTTTATACATCCTCAATAGAAATAGCCAACTTCCAACATGCATATAAACAAACATAGAGTCGAACGATCACCACTATTAATACGTTATATTTATTGACTACGGAGGTAATCCGTTCTATTTCTGTTGAATGGCAAGTGACACCAACAAGTTAAATATTTACCGATAGCCGACAAAATTCGGCTTATTACGTAGAATGAATGAGCATTTGTGGGCTTACACGTTATGTAGAGGTGAAAAGGAGAAGTTGGGGAATATGCAAAATTCATTTAATTAAATTAATTCGTGCGTTTATTACAAATTTATACCTCGCAGCAACATACTGCTGAAGTCACCGGTTTTTTTTTCATTCCAGTTTTCTTCTTTTTGCGGCTGTTCGTGGAGCTTGCAGCAGGGCTGCGCTGACCAGCGAATCGTGTGCCGTGGGAAAACAATTCGTTCCTTCTATTCTTTTTTCTTTCAAGCTTCTTCATACGTATATCTTTTTTTCTTCTTTTTATGTTCATTCGTTCACATCGCGAAACAAACCGTGTTCGCTTGTGTGTGCAAACAGACGATCAACATTCGTTGTATTTGGAATACTCCAGCCATGGCAGCATACTGTAGCACCAACAACAGCAGCAGCAGTAACAACAACAACAACAACAACAGTGAATCAGTCTGATGACCAAAGCAATGCTTCGTGTTCGCATCAGCATTGAAGCGAAGAGTGATCGAGCGAGAAATGAGAAGGCCAAATATAAATTTCAAAGAGCAAAAGAGAAAGCACGAGAGTATACCTGTTAAATAAAAAGGAGAAGAGAGACCGATTTGCAAAGATAATCTATTAGCCTGGATCAGGGGTCCATCAATATTGTTGGGGATTGCTGTCTGAGTGAAATACTACACATTGAAGGGCACATGCACAGGAAGTGAAGATTTAAACGTACAGGGGGATACTTTCTGTCCTGAAACAAGAAACAATTCCACTAGTGTCGTACAAAAATTACGTAACGCATGAAGGGAGAGGAGGGAGGTTGAGTTTTTGTTATTTATTGTTGTAGGGTTAGTTGAGACATTTGCGTAACTGTGATATTTTCATGAAATTGAAAATATGAGGAAAGGAGCAAGTTTTTTTAGCGTTACATAGGAAGAAGGAGGTCTGAAATCTAGATTTTAAGCGTTACGTAGTTTGTGTAGGACGCCCAATAATATTTTCGTTTTTGAGATGGTGTTACACTAGCTCCAACTAATGGATATTTTCAGTGTGGTTGCGTCACAGTGTGGAGCCAGAGATGCCAGATGTTTTTGAAAAATGTCTGCAACTGCTCGAAAAACTGGAAAAATCTGCTTGAAATCTGAAAAAAAACTATCCGTGATTTGAAAAAATTTCGCTCACGCAGGCAATTGTCTGCAAAAATCAGCAACTATTTTGAGAAAATCTGCGTAAATATGAGGAGACTCTGACAAAAATCTGCGGAAACTGTTAAAAGTCTCCAAATATCTGCGAATCAATAAAAATCTGCTCTAAAAATCTGCGTTTTGCGGACAAATCTGCACATCTGGTTTCCCTGTGTGAAGCTGACATTTTTTGATATGGCATTTCATGTTATGTTGTTTATTCCCTCGTGCTCATCTGAGGGTAGACAGTGGAAATTGCAGTTCTACACCGTGCTCGAACTGCATTATTTATTTAGTATAAATAAAAAACAGACTGCAGCAGTTTGTTAATTTTGATTGGATTCGTATAGTGAATTCAATTGGAAGACGATAACCAAAATTATCCAGTCGAGATAATGTGAAATTATTATTTGAAAGTGTTGTTGCGAATATTTCACTGTTTAAAGGTATTTTAGTAATTCTACATGCGTCATTCAGTTGAATGAATAAGTTTTATAATATAGTCAATATGTCCCCACTGATGAATTATTACTGCCATCTCTTCTTTATAAATAATAAGGTAAAACGGTTGAAACTCTCATTCGTAGACCCCTGATTCCAATCGACAAGAGTTGAGCTTGTCTTAGTAAATTCTCGATGCCGTTGCCCAAACTGATCAAACCAGGCACCTTTCCATCTTTGCACTTCCACTGCGATAGTATAGGTAAGTTTCGTATTATTTTATGCTTTAGTTAATTGCACTGAAAAGTATGAGTCGAAAATGCGGCTTGCGATCAGTAGCATCAAGGAAGGTAAAAAACCTACACCACGAGGACGACTCAGGTAGGGAAACAATATACAAGGTGGGTGAAGGTTTTTTTTTCTGACGAATATATGCAAAAGAAGAAAATAAAAATATGATAACTGGAATGAAGAAGCACCCTAATTCCCATCTTGCCTTTCTCCTCTGTCTGTTGTGCAGCTGCCGTATGGAATCGTACATATTCGGTGCGCAAACCACCGTGAGATTTCCTTCCTGACCTGTTATGAAAAATGGCTCTTTGCAGACTCGTTTACCGCGGAGCCACGATCCGCGCGCCAATAAGCAAAGGAGTGAAGTAAAGTAGAAAGCAGGATAAAAGCATTTCACATATAAACATAGTCGTGTCGATCTTGTACGAACAATTTTAGCCTTATTGGAAGGAATTCAATGTGTGTACGCTGTCGCAAGATAAGGCTAAATGTCAACGTGGCAAATTATACACAATTGTATACTTTTCATGTTAATCATTGCCTTTCATATAGTAGTTTTATATGTATAACATAACCCAGAAGATACAATTTAATTGAAAATATATCTACTCTTGTAATACTTGTAATAAAGAACGTCTCTCTTATTGCTTCTATTCAATTACTACTACTAAATTCAAACTGAAATGAAGCAAAAGCTTTAACTAATGTTGAAAACTATTTGTTATTACACAACTTATTAATATTTAAAAGCTGTTCTAAACTTTGGGCTGACATGTTGCAAAATATGTGCTTCATATAGAAAAATAAATTTGGTATACATTAAATTTTCAAAAGCTCAGTAAGCACATTGAAAAAATCTAGATTTTATTTATTTTTTCATTTAGATTTTATTTAATATATTTTTTTTTGAGAAACGATTAAATTGAATTGAATTGAATCAACCAAATTGAATTTTTATCGAGCATACAAATCTAATAACCACACAGATATTGTTGAACAATTTTTACGGGTGGGAGAAAATCTGAAGAAATGTTTTACAGGACTATCAAAAAAAAAAAGTTACCTCGGTAAATAGGAACATTGAAGTGAAGTATAGAATACAGAAAAAGTAAATCCTGTTCATTGTGCTACAGCACGATTCTGGCCTCATTCGTGTAAATGTGTTAAGGAAGTTGAGATTGTTTCATCCAATGCCCTAAGTGTAGAACTTGGATGCTAGTCGAGTAGTAGGATGTTGCTGTAGTCGTTAATCCGATAGTAAAGATGGCAGCCTCAGTAGGTGAGTTGGTTACGCTAAGATAGTGCATACGCTCATCTGCACTACATCACAAAATGACACGTTTTTTTAATATTTTCTTCTTATTTTAGGCAGCATTGCAACTTTTATTTTCTTCTACATACACTGTACACTGCAACGCACTATAATCACTTATCCGATCATGATTTAAAAGTTGTTCCATATATTCCAATTTTATTTAAAACAATTAGGTACTATGGTATTTCTCAAAAACAAAACCGTATCAGCCCGTCTTTGCTATTCCTCCGTGATTATTATGCTGCTACTGGTGCACAAAGTAATCCAACAATACTAGTATAATTTCACTGCTTGGCTTGTTGCTTCACATGCCGGCTTCACTCATAATCCAGCCAAAGCTTTTTATGCATGACCACGTTGTTAAGCATCTCAATGCTCTTTGTGTATCAAAAATCACTAAACTCCCTGAACAAGACGCAATTTTTAATTTATTTATCTATTAGTTTCTAAACACGTTTAGGACTATTTCTATTGCGGTAAACTGAGTGTAGCTAATGAGATGATTTTTGCACTATGAAATAAAGCAAAAAGCACTAACCGACGAATCACTACACCGCGTAACATTCCCTTCCAGACTAATGTGGACGAACTGCTAAAGACAGTATTGGAGTGAAACTGCTCGGTAAACTTCGGGTGCAGCCTCGAAAAAATGTTTACTCCTCACTCACATTCGCTATCTACTTCCTTTTCTTGCGCACTATTTCGTATTAAACCAACGTGCAGCTGTCTTCTCTCTGTTGCTTATGGTTTGAGACGAAGCGAAGCCAACCGGTAGCGAGCGACAGCTTATGCTGTTGTTCAAATGAAATATACATGGAAAAATGGAGTCGCAAAAGAAACAACGATAACTAAGCCACCTAGCGGATAATGTGTGAAACAAG
Organism: Wyeomyia smithii; assembly: GCF_029784165.1. Lineage (NCBI taxonomy): Eukaryota > Metazoa > Arthropoda > Insecta > Diptera > Culicidae > Wyeomyia > Wyeomyia smithii. The sequence goes on along the minus strand of NC_073695.1, from coordinate 164,284,088 downwards.
ATTTCAGTGGCGTACCAGTGGAAAGAGTTCGAGAGGAGCTATATACCCCAAGTTAGAAGAGAAGGCATCCATTATGGGTAAAAAATTCTTTATAACATTAATAATTGCTGATGAGTAAAAATTGTTCATAATATTAATAATTTCTTAGATATAGGATTACTTACCTACAATTTCACTTCAAAATTATGTGAAAAATCACATACGTTTGCGTTGCGTTGTAATTTGACAGAAAATGTATGAACCAACTGTCGACTTGCCGCAGCCGCATCGTATCAAATGGGTTGTTTAGCTATACCAGTTTTCTATATCATCTGAAAAAGCTGCATTTTCTAAGCAAAAAGTGATTTTGAAAAATGTTCTATCGTTGTCCTTCGGATTTTAAATCATAAATTAAAACTGCTCGAAATTAGTGATGGAAAAGTTATCGATATTTATCGTTAATATCGATAATTGCTTCATATCGATAATATCGTTGAATTTCAGCGCTAACGATAATTATCGATAAGTCGCAGGCGGCAGTTCAGGTGGCAATGGTTACAATAAAAACACGGTATTTTTACTGTAAGCTTGTAAACGGTTGTTGTCATTACCATGTTTTAACAATGTTTTTGTTGTTGAATCTACCACCGACAATAATTTTACCATGAAAAACATTGTCAGTGACTTCTAAATGTATGGGAAAATGCCTGAAAAAAATGCTGTTAAGATACATAACGACCCCCCTTTTTCATGTTAAAAGGGGCAAAAACGATGTTTTTTATTGTTCTGGACAATGATATTTAATGTAAAATTGATGTATCTACAATGAAAAAAATAGTTAAATTATGGTATAGCTATGTACAATTACAGCAATTTTTAAGGTTTTTTAAATGTTTTTTAATGTTATTTTTTTTCGGGTAAACAACCCAATTGTGCTTGGGCTTTTTGTGTTTCATGTTTCGAAAAATCTAATATTTTTCTAATTGTTTGAATGTCTTGTTTTGTACAAGATAAACAACCTTTCGAATAAAGATATGACCATATTATCATATGCTAACAAAATATTATGCAAATACACACCGTAAATTCACATTTGTGTTCGTTCTGCGGAATTTATCGACAGTACCAGAGATACCAGAACTATTTCGTGTGAATCAGTAGATTGTACGGATTTCTACACGCGCGCTTTGTGATTCTTGATTAGGCGGCCATTTTCTCAGATCTTCAAAAAGTTTTTCTTTCAAAACTCTACCAAAAAGAAAAATTCGTCTATTTGGAATAATCAAGGATAGAAAACCCCGATGAAAGCAATGCATAAAAAATGATATGTTTTTCAGATAATGTAGAAGACTGCCACGTTTTCTGCTCGAATCGCTTCGCGGAAGGCAGTTGCTATTGGCCCTGACGACTCTGTTGATATTGGTTTGGTTTTTACTTGCGAAAGTGAAGGAGGGAAATATTTTTGCTTTTGTTTTCACACATGAATTGACAATTGCATATGAGAATTCGCGCAGGTGCGAACAGCCTTAAAAATCTCTTTTACTTGTGTCAGGGCCAATACAATTCACGTGATTGTTCTGTACAAAACACATTCCTGGAAGTTGAGGATAATCCGAGCCGAATTTAATGGGACTACAAGGCACAGAACGTGTGGTTGCTCAATCCCAACTGACATCAAATATCTTTGGAAACCGTTATCATCGTTTCTAGTTGGTTAAATTGCACATGACGGTAATAATACGAATAGGGTTACCATTTTGTCGGGGTTAAAAACAGGACAACTTTGTCCGGTACAAATTTGATATGAGGTGTTTTCTTTTTTTTTTAAGGTATCAATAAATAAAACACGTAATTTGAGATTTACACTTCAAAATACTCCACTCATTTATTTATTTAAAGTATTTCTCGAACGATACAATTTTGCAACTTTGATTCATTAGGCATTAGTAAATACCTAAGAAATGCAGCACACGTAAACTGTTTAAAATTGGGTCCTAAAGTTTTACACGGTTTTCTCAGAGTCTATGTGTTTATAGAGTCGCGCGAAGAGAAAATCGATCGTTTCGGCAACACAGTTTTCGTGCCGTTTGTTGCCAAGAACTATAAATACAGTTCTGTTTTTCACCATGCTTATCGAATATCATATTTTTAAATTCTTCGCAAGGTACACAGTTTTGAAAGATTACACCGGTGATGTTTTGTTAAATTTAACTAAACCAGTGTACAGGTTTAATGTTAGATTAAAATGTGTAAGTAAAACTTCGGAAAAACACATATTCTTTTTTATGCCCAATTACAACACTTTTCATCCACTCCTAACATTATCACCTTGTTTATTTACATTGCTCGATTGGTACCCTCGTTGACACTGATTTGGTTCCTTTGGTTTCATCTTTGCGGGACTCTTTTTATAAACATAGACTCTGGGTTTTCTAATTTTTATATATCAGGTGAAAGAGTGCAATTTTCAGAACAAAACGTGATTTTTAAAAATTTTAATCGTTGTCCTTCGATTTTTAAATTAAGAATAACAAACTGCTCGAAATACCTTAAATAACAATTCTCCCATATACCGTACGTGTGCCAAACGTCATTGAAGACATTTCGAGCAGTTTTTTATTCTTTATTCAAAAATCGAAGGAAAACGATCAACATTTTTTAAAAATCACGTTTTGCTCAGAAAACGTGGCTTTTTCGAATGATATATAAAAACTGGTATCCAGCTTTTTACGCGCCATAATGACGGACGCTAAAATGCAAAATTCGTATTAAATCATCCACCCTTTTGACAACTATGCTCATGTCAATTTGAAATCTTCACGTATTTTATCAAAAGAGAAATAAATCTGGCAACATTTGTGTTGTCAATTTCTCACAAATCCCAGAACTGACGCAAGCAGAGAGATTCGCATATTATGCCTTGTTCAGACTACGCCGGATATCACCTGATATCGCCAGATGATATCGGATATCCAGAGCCGGATTTAAGGGGGGGCCCAGGGGGCCCGGGCCCCCACATTTTTGGGGCCCCCACAAAACGAGAAAAAGTTCTTTTCTCTATCAAAAATGAGATTCAATCAAAAGTTCAATTTACAGTAAGAAAATTTGAACAGACCATTTCAATCTGAAACTTTCCTTCAGTGTTATTTTTTCGCGAGCGCCAATATCACAACCACATCCATAAGATTTCACCTTCGATTCTCTTGAAATGACACACATTAACACACCATTTGAATCGAACCAGCGCGCATGGGAAATCAAGCAGGAAAGAAGATAATCCACAAGTTTTTTTAATACATTGCTGTTGATTCCGAAAATAAGTTTACCTATCCGAATCAGGGATACTAGATTTGCGTTGCAAAATGCAGATTTTCAGAGTCCGTGAGCAGATTTTATTGACCTGCAGAAGTGTGTAGGGGTAAACAGGGTAAGACCGCCCTTCGGGGTAAGACCGCCCACTGTAGTTTTACTACCAAGTTATAAAATAATTGAAAAATTTCTTTAACGTGTCTATCACAGTATAATTACATAACATTTTGCACGTTTTTCTGTTTTGATAGTGCGCGAACGGTCGCAGAAATAATCAAAAACAACCTTTCAGCTGGCAACCAGTCAATGCGCTATTGTTTTGCGGCAACGGGACTTAAGGTTTTTCAGTCTAAAAATCTATTGTTTTGTTCGTGAATAAACGTTTAATCGCTTGCCTGAATCTATCTTCTTTCGGGAATATCGAAGGCCGTGAGTAATCTTGTAATTTTGACTACTTTTTCGGTCAAATATGAAAATGTTCCACTGGGGGTAAAGTCGCCCACTATACAAGGGGTAAAACCGCCACGTATCCAACTGCTTGTTGTTTTACTTCAAGACCCAAATGCCTCGACACTACAAAGGGAATATTTACAGGATCAGTAAAGCAACTTCAAGCCACATAAGACATCGATGTTAATCGACCATTTTCAATTTGGTTGAAGCTTTTCTAGTAATATATTTTAACAAGACTTATTTTTGAAAAAAGTAAACCTGTGTGAAAATGGTGTTAATGAACCAAAATAATTTTAGAGCCATGACGGTTTGTTTGATTGGTATGACGTCTCCGGCAGAATTGAAAATAGTAGTTTTTTACTTCCGAAAAAAATACACACTCTAAAAAAATTTAAAGAAAAGATATAAAAATAGAATTAAAAATATATTTTTTTTTCAAATTTTTTTGAAAAAATATGTTTTTGCCTGTAAAATCTACAAAAGGTAAGCTAAAATTTTATGGTTGTTGGATCATGGAGTAATAGAAATATTAATTGCTAAATTTTTGTGAAGATTTTTTTTTTTTGGACGGTTTGTTTGGTGTATAGAGTCGTTGATAATTTTGTTCTTCAGAAAAAAAACATAGAAAATTGAAAATATAAATAAACGAAAGAATAATTATTAGTATTTTTCTATACATAATAAGTCTTCAAAAGAATCATACAGACAGGTTTAATGAGTTTTAGTTTTTAGCTTAAAGATAGGTATATTATGAATTCAATATCTTGAAAACCCCCAATTCTGAAAAATCTATTTATTTTGAAAACCAAAAAAGTTACCTAAACATTGATCTGAACTTGAATAATCAGAAAACAAAATGAAACTTAGAAATTTTTTTTTCAGATTTTTTACAGTGTATATTTTATTTAAAAAGAAAAAAAATACCATCCACAACTTTGTCAGAGACACTCTACCGATAAAATCAACCGTTTCGGCCCTAAAAATATTGTTTATCCTCAAAAAATGGTGGGTGATCTTACCCCGCTGGTGGGCGGGCTTACCCCGCATGAAAAAGATCTGCACATTTTCAATGAATTTTTAAAAATTGAAAAAAAAAAACTGGAAAATAAACAAAAATATTTCAGTTCTTATTTTTTAAATGCGGGTATTGAATAGAAGAACCTCTTAGCGAAGAAAAAATGAAATTGCAGCCGCGACTTTTTTTTTCTATAAACAGAATTGCTAGTTTTTTCCTAGGTTCTGTAGATTATTGCCAGCGTAGCCTTATATTTGCGCAGTCTTTCTCAAATTGTGTGCAAATTTTTGCTTGCGGATCGCATTTTTTTCGAATTGCGGTAGGTTTTTATTTTTCAGATATCAAGAAAAAAAAATCCGGATTTCGAGCAGTTGCATACATTTATTTATTTGAGCCTAATGATCTCGAACGCAACTGGAGAAAGGTCTTATCGAAGATGAAACTGATTGAAAATAGGTTGCGTACGACTATGAAGAGTGAAAGGCTGTCAAACTTAGCATTGTTAAGTTGAGAGTACAATATTCTGAAGGAGCTGAATGTTGATTATTCAATCAATAAGTTCTCTGCAAAAAAAAACTCGTAAGAAAAAATTCTAGCAAATTTTTGGTAACTTTTCAATGAGAAATAAGTGTTTTTAACTCGTACGATAAAAAAACGGGTTTGTTTTATTCTGGGGCCCCCACTGTAAACTGGGCCCCCACAATCGTAAATCCGGCTCTGCGGATATCACCTCGAGCGTTCACATTAGAGTGAGCTGATATGATTTGACATTTGCTTTGGTAATTGAAAAGAGAAGAAAACAAAAACAGGTCAAAGCTAAAACAAGACAACAAGAGCAATGGGATTAGGACAGAGATGTCAGCGAGTTGGCTCGCACCAACACGAACTCTCATATGCAATTGTCAACATGTGCGGGATGAAAATAGCAAAAATATTTCCTTCCTTTTTTCTCGCATGCAACGCAAGTTCGAAATTTGTAGGGTTGCGTCAAAAGTCTTTTGGCCGTGTTGCCAACTGCTTGAATTGTGTTTATTATTGGTTTTCGAACATAATATCCGCGATAGCATGTGAGGTGATATCCGTTGACAGCTCGATTGTATGGGATATCAGGTAATATGGATGGTGATATGGCCTCGATAGCACGAATCGCCTGATATCAGGTGATATGCGGTGTAGTGTGAACGGGGTATCACGAATACACATTATAGCGACCGCCATTATGGTGCGAAAAAAGCTGGATAGCTTTAGGACCCAAAAGTCAGATAGTTGAGGGTTGCAAGAACTAGACAATTTCTCTCGACAAAATTCAACCAAAGAAAAAAAATCGTTCAAATTGAGTCCGTTTCGTCCGGGGTCAAAGTAAAAGTACTGAACAATCTTCAACATTTCTGAACGTCCGGCATATTTCAGAAAAATCAGGACAAATTCTAAAATATGAAAAATAAATCAGGAAATCAGGATGCTCCAAACGGATCTCAAAATCAGGACATGTCCTGCTAAATCAGGACGGATGGAATCCCTATTTAGAATGAAGTTCGGTTTGTGAGTAATGTGTCCTGTTGTTCAGCAAGAAAGTTCCACGGAACCAAATCTGAACCTTATGTGAACTTCTAAGTTCGTTTGTTAAGCGAAATTCGAACTTCTGGTTGCTTGGGTAGACTTCGATATTTATTATAGTACTCTTTTCAGCTTTCTGGATAGCCTCGTGAACTATATCTACCTCCATATGACTATGTCCAGTAGTCATCAATTTATGATATATATATATATATATATATATATATATATATATATATATATATATATATATATATATATATATATATATATATATATATATATATATATATATATATATATATATATATATATATATATATATATATATATATATATATATATATATATATATATATATATATATATATATATATATTTACCTTTCGTCCACGTATTACCAAAGATGACTAGAACAAGATACCTGACTCTTGCAGAATTCATTGGACATGATTGTCGCTGCGCGTGAGCAAAAGTCGAACTAATTTATACACTGTTAATATGATGTATACATATCGTCTGTTCTAGAGTATCACAAACCACCGGAGCATACAACCCTGGATAGCAGCTTGATCCTCTGCACAACTTCACACTGGAGCAATGGTATTCTCTCCTAGCGAGTGGCTGGCTGATAGCGACGGGCGAGAAGGCTGGCGGGAGCTCGGCACTTACTGGCAGCGTACGTGCTGATCTATTGTCATCATCATCATCATTTATATCCGAAATATAGCAGGCGGCCACGATAAGAGCGTGAGTGGCACTCTCATCCTATCACTGGCAAGGGAGCCGGTCAACTTCACAAGTTTGGAGATTGGAGTTAAAAGGCCAGAGCACAATTAAATCTGGTCAGTTCGAATGCAGATTGTCGCCAAGAAGAGACGCTGGCTAACGCGTCACCTTTACTAATTTGTTCATTAGTCGTTTAATATAAGTTATATGTGTAAGAATAAATGTTTAGTTATTTAAACTCTGTTTGAATATATATGCCGCGTTTCATTTCGGCTACGGTAATCGCGAATGGTGCTATAATTGAGTGGCCATAGAAGATAGTGTGCTGGCAAATTGGCCCAGAGAGCCTTCCAATTTCCTCCGCTTATGCATCGGTCGATGTAGGACTGGACTGCCGCACCGCTATCGAAGCCATCTAGATGGATAGCAGCCCGTAATCCTACATTGTGGTCCTTTGAACCGGATCCTGGACCGGTAAATTACCAACGGAGCTTACATAAAGGAAGTATAAGCAACCAAGCCAAGCGGTCAACTTCTGGCACCCAGTGGTGGGCACCATTCCGCTAATTCGCTAATTCGCCAATTAGCGACGCTAAAATTAAGTTAGCGATTTAGCGATTTCGCTAATTTTTGAGCTGGTTAGCGAAACTGTTAGCGTCGCTAAAATTTTGGCCTTCGAAACGCTAATCGCTAATTCGCTAAATTTTGTGGAGAAGCGACAATAGAAATATTTAGAAAACTGTGAGTTGCTCATGGCGTACGTAAATTGCTTCGAAAGATGAACATACTTTACTGCGAAAGTGACTTCTTTCAATTTTTTTACCCTAGAATGGAGTTCCAGTTATCGTACAAGCCACAGGAGCATTTTGAAGAACAAGCACAAGGTCTAGATTGATTTTTTGGCACACCAAGAACTTTGGTAAATTGCAATGCGCTTGAAATTATGACAACTTTGGTTCTACTTTTTCGATTCAGATAATAATTGAATTTTCATGAAAACATTCCTAAGAGTATCTATTTTCAATGCAAGCTAAATAACTTTTGTTATTCTTGTTTTTACAAAATCAAATATGAATACCGTTTCGTGAACCTCTTACTGTAAATAGCTTCAAGAAGTAATTGTTTTCGTTTGTTTAACCAAAACAGATCAAAGTGGTCCAAATCTTACAAAACACGAGCAATAAATATTGCGATATGACTATTTACATATTAAAAAGTTAGCGATTAGCGATTAGCGAAGGTTCCGCTAATGTGAGTTTAGCGTTTAGCGTTTAGTGATTATCGAGCTAAATTTTCCGGTTAGCGACTTAGCGATTAGCGTCGCTAAATTTTCGGTTAGCGGTGCCCACCACTGCTGGCACCATTGCATATTCATAAAGGACGAAGGTTGTCCTTCAGATATCCTTGAGGAACAAAGGATAGTTTCACCATTGCAAATTTAGTTACACCACTGGCATCGACATTTCCCGCAAATTCTTTGGCCAAATTGGAAATAATAAGGGATAATTGGTTTTTACGACGGTTGGAACGATCTTTTACACGAAAAATTTAGTTGCAATCGACCTGTACTGCATGGAGTATTAGTGACAATTTATTTAATGCCAAGCGGAAACGGAATTTCACGTTGCTAGGGAATGTGGTTCTGAGAGCATACAGTGGCATTTTACACCTCCAGGTGCACCACATTTCGGAGGGCTTTGGTAGGCCGCAGTGAAGTCTGCCAAAAGACATCTGCTGAAACTTGTTGCAGAAAACCCTGTTTCACCTGAAAATTTCATGACACTGCTCACTCAGGTTGAAGGCTGTCTAAACTCACGACCCCTCCAACTGATGTCAGATGATCCAAACGATCTAGAGCCTCTAACACCTTCGCATTTTCTTGTCGGAAGCTCACTTCAAGCCATACCTGACCCCAACTTAGAATCAGTGCCCTTCAATCGACTCAATGAATGGCAACAAATGCAACGAAACCTGCAAGAGTTCTTGAGCAGGTGGTGTCGGGAATATTTGAACCAGTTGCAAGCAAGGCAGAAGCGTTGGAAACCACCAGTGCAGATACAAATAGGCAAACTAGTCGTGATACAGGACGACAACCTTCCACCAATGCGCTGGCGAATGGGAAGAACCATAGCAATTCATCCGGGTGATGACAACGTATTTGCGTCGTTACAGTTAAAACGTCTTCAGGGGTGCTTGTTAGATCTGTAGAAAAGCTTTGCATCCTACCTGTACCGGATGGCGATGAGGAGCTTGAGAGAAACGCCACACCAACCCATAATGCGTAATCACCGTTCCATTTTCCCGTCCCGCCGAAGAGGATCGTTCCGTCTCTTTTATTTTCAGAAATCGGTTTTCTGGGTGGGTGAGGATGTACGAGAGTATCACGAACCACCGAAGAATACAACCCTGGATCGCAGCTTGATCCTCTGCACAACTTCACACTGGAGCAATGGTATTCTCTCCTAGCGAGTGGCTGGCTGATAGCGACGGGCGAGAAGGCTGGCGGGAGCTCGGCACTTACTGGCAGCGTACGTGCTGATCTATTGTCATCATCATCATTTATATCCGAAAGATAGCATCGGAGCCATCTGGATGAACAGCAGCCCGTAATCCTACAACGTCAAAATCAACTGACGACAAGGCCAAGACATGACTGCTGAAAGGTGAAACATTTTTTTTAGTATCCATGTGGACGACTGTACGGTGCTGCCATCCGAAAAATGATAATAATGTGACGAATGTTTAGTTCTCAAACATGAAGCTTTCCGGAAGAATCAAGAAATATCGGCGCATCATTTAAAATTAAGCGAATCCATCAGAACTTCCTGATAACCGCTATTATCCCGCTCTACAGCCAAGTTTTCCACTTTTGCCGAGGCTAATAAAGCAAAAATCGGATGCCCCGGTGAAGGTTTTGATAGAATGGGACATGAAAATAAATATAACCCCTCAAAATAAACTTCCACTCTGACAGTCAATTTCACACTGTTCTTTCGTACTTTGAAGTGCAAAAAATATGGCAATAGCGTTAACTGCAAAAAATGACAATATCATTAATCTGCATGTTATCTTAAGCGTCGAGCTGACCAAACTGCTACACCTTTTTCATATACAATCTTGAACAGCTCAACGATCGATGACGGACTATGCACGATAAACCGGTTTTGCTCATAGTAACAATTTTATGAGAATTTGAGTCATCAGATGGCAGCACTAACCGTCGCAAATCGGTCGTGTTCAAAATGTATGAAAAATATGGAAGTTAGGTATCTTGTTCTAGCTACCTTTGGTATTACGCACTCCCAATGAAATGTGAAAACAAGAAAATGATAGTCTTGTTATCATTCTGACCGGAGCACCGGTCACTTTACTGCCAGTACCCGCATAACTGTCCCATATTGATTTTTGTCACTTTTGAGTTATCATCGGGAATCGACTATCTGCACGCACAGCTTCTTGATTATGCGTTCTTGGTTCTTGATTATGCGGTCATTTTCTCAGATCTTGAAAAAGTAATTGTTTCATTCGTTAAATTACAGTAAGTCAATCGAAAGTGAATTATTTTAAAGATCAAGTCAACTCAACATTGTTTCGAATTTAGGGATACCATCCGTTCTGAATTAGCAGTCCTGGGATTTCTGAGGAATTAGCAACACAAATGTTGCCAGATTTATTTGTCTTTTGATAAAATACGTGAAGACTTCAAATTGACATGAGCATAGTTGTCAAAAGGGTGGATGATTTAATACGAATTTTGCATTTTAGCGTCCGTCATTATGGCGCGTAAAAAGCTGAATACCAGTTTTTATATATCATATGAAAAAGCCACGATTTCTGATCAAAACGTGATTTTTAAATAATGTTGATCGTTTTCCTTCGATTTTTAAATGAGGAATAAAAAACTGCTCGAAATGTCTTAAATGACGTTTGGCACACGTACGGTATATGGGAGAATTGTCATTTAAGGTATTTCGAGCAGTTTGTTATTCTTCATTTAAAAATCGAAGGACAACGAGAAACATTTTTTAAAAATCACGTTTTGTTCAGAAAATTGCACTCTTTCACATGATATAGGGTATCGAACGTCTTCGTCAGTGGTTTTCTTCGGCCCCCTTTTGCATAAGATTGCTGCAGAAAAACTGCCGAAGAAAACCGCTGACGAAGACGCTCGATACCCTATATCCACCCCGGGATAGAAAACTGAAAAAACCATAGTTTGTCGTAGCTATTATCAAAAATCCGTAGATTTCGTTCACGGATCCGTGTATCCGAAAGTAAAACAATTACGTATATCAACAGAGAAATGCACGGAAATTACGGTTTAACCTCAACTTACTGAAAATAATTTTAATTATTCAGCAAAAACTTCGTCGTCGAATTCGTTATTGCGGTGTGAAAAAAAAAACCAAAGTTTGTCGTAGCTATTATTAAAAATCCGTAGATTTCGTTCACGGATCCGTGTATCCGGAAGTAGAACAAATACGTAAATCTACAGAGAAATGCACGGAAATTACGGTTTAACCTCAACTTACTGAAAATAATTTTAATTATTCAGCAAAAACTTCGTCGTCGAATTCGTTTTTGCGGTGTAGCTACACGAGCACTACACTGCCAGCTTTCAGGTTCGTTAGCTAATTAGCTGGGAGACTTGATAGAATCAGGAGGTTGCAAAGAGCATTAAAGCCGCTCCCTGAAGCAATACCTAGTGATCGTCCCGGGACTGGAGGCTCTCAGTGGTGCTCGAACGGAGTAAACATTAACCCCACTAAAACGGCCATCATACCCTTAACCCAGCGAAGAACGCATTCAATAACTTCTCCGCTACTGAACGGGGTAAGACTGAGTTTCAGCAATAAAACCAAACAACTTGGCATCATCCTGGATAAAAAGCTGAACTGGACTGCTTAACTGGATTACGCCATCAAGAAGGCGACTTTAGCCATCTGGGCTTGCAGTACACTGTTCGGCAAGACGTGGGGCTAGCAACGTTCAACTAGTTTATAATATCTGTTAGGGTTTGAATAACCCCTGTGAGCACAGTAGGTTACTCAGCGGTTCGCGTTTTCGCGCCCAAAGAAGTTCAGCATGCTAGATTCCTGACCATTCGAATCAAAACTCAACAATATCAATCAAAAATAGGGTAAGCATGGCATTCGCTTCATAGTAAAAAAATATGGAAATGTGACTGGTCACAATATGACGCAAAGGTGCGTGTAGGTCGTCTGCAGGAAAAAAAGAAAGACAAAGCCAAACAAAGGCGAAAGCAACGGTAACAGCATAACCAAATTTTTAATCACAACTACAGTATTAACAACAATAACAACAAAAACATTATCAGTAACAACACTAGCCGCAGTCATAGGAACAACAACAACTACAACAGCAATCGTATAACATCGAAAATAACAACAATATCAACAACTGCAGCAACAGCAACGAAACTGGAACCATTACGCAACGCAATACAACATTTTTACCTTTACCTCTTGACAAGAAATTATTGGCCGCAGCACGCATACAATTTTCTTGACAACCAAGGACGTCAGAACAAAATTCATCAACTTTCAAAAAGGCGAAACAATCAACCCGTACATAACTGGAGAGGTTCACACTGGCCAGACTGACATGTAAACAACAATAACATTACATCAGCATCAGCATCAACAACACACCACCATACGACAGCCAATTCGAACTGGACCCAATGCGGCCTCCTATAGTGCGCTTAACGCAGCAGTCAACAAACGGCGATGGGCGCTTTTTAAAGGCTAGCCTTCGTGACCCTAATAAACTTCCCACCGGAACATGCTCACAAACAATCTTTTGAATTATTTTTTTAAACCGTTGAAACTATTATATCAAGTATGAAACCAGAAGTGAAGCTACACATATATGGCGACTTTAATCAAAGAAATGCTGAATTCATCCCAGACATTGAGAATGAATCATTATTACTCCCAGTCGTAGGAGAAGACGGAACATTACTATATCTCTTCGACAAAATTTCACTATTTGGTCTACACCAAATAAAACATGTAAAAAATCAACAAAATTCATATCTGGACCTCTTATTTACAAACTGTACGGAAGACTTTTGTGTGTACACATCATCATCACCTTTATGGAAAAATGAAGTATTTCAAAAAACTACCGTTATGCTTTAATCCACATTTGAAAAAAAAAAATAAAAATCAATAGCAAAAAGCACATAAACTGTACAAAAAAGTAAAACTAGTACCAACTTGCAAAACTACCTAGACATATGTAGCCAACTCAACCTTGCCATTAATGCCGCACAGGAAGAATATAATCGTAAAATCGAAAATAAAGTCAAATCATGCGCAAAAAAATCTTTCAACTATGTTACCACGAAACTGAAAAGTAGTGTAGTAATTTCCCGTCACGAATGCATTTTGATGGAAATGTAGGCGAGAACTCATCTGAAATTTGTAATCTTTTTGCAAATTTCTTTCAGGAAGTTTACACTACATTCTCCGAAGATGATCGCGACCGTGACTTCTTTGCGCTCATCTCATGGGAAATTCTCTAAAACCTGAATATGTTCTTATTTAATCAGGCGCGAAATCTGACGTTCGTAACTATCGTGGAAATGCCATTATATCTTGCATTCCAAAACTTTTTGAATCACTTGTAGATGACAAAATTTATCAGCAAGTAAAAACCTTATCACTAGTAAACAGCATGGCTTCTTTAAAGGTCGTTCGACGACCTCGAATCTTTTGGAATTTGTAACTTTTATTCTTAACGCAATGGATAATGGTAGGCACGTAGAAGCCCTTTACACTGACTTCAGTAAAGCAGTAAACCGAATCGACATACCATTATTACTCTTCAAATTGCAAAAAGTTGGAGTGGCGCCTCAACTTCTGAGTTGGCTCCAGTCATATCTAACAAATCGCAAACAAATAGTGCGCTTCCAAAACAAACTTCAGTCACCTCTGGGGGTTCGCACTTAGGGTTCGCATTTGGGTCCACCTCTTTTCATATTGTATGTAAATGACATTTCCCTCATACTAAAAAAATAAACATATTAATCTTCGCTGACGACATGAAACTCTTCATGGAAATCAGCAACTCTAGCGACGCAGAAGAATTCCAGAAAGAAGTCAACTTATTCTACACTTGGTGTAATAAAAGCCTACTCCAACTCAATGTCAAGAAATGTAACGCAATAACATTTAGTCGAAAAATTGAAATACCACTTATTGTAACATCTCTAGGAAATCAAACTGTACAAAATGCAAGATTGTTAGAGACTTAGGAGTTATCCTAGACACCAAGCTAACCTTTACAGAACACTATAACTCCATCATAAGTAAAGTAAATAGTATGCTGGGCTTTATTAAGCGGCTCAGCCATAATTTTCAAGACCCGTACACTATTAAACTATTGTATATTACATATGTTAGACCTTTTGTAGAATATTGTAATCTCATATGGAATCCTCATGCTGCCACACACGAAGAACGTGTAGAATCAGTCCAAAACCAATCCCTTCTATACGCGCTTCGCAACTTGGATTGGGCTGCATTTCCTCTGCCATCGTATGAAGCACGTTGCATGCTCATTAATCTGCAAACACTTAAACAACGCCGCAAATATGCAATGCTATTTTTCGTCAATGACATTATTTCAAATCGTATAAACTCATCTGCATTACTATCACAACTCAGCTTTTATTCAGCTTTTTACGTGCCTTAATGGCGGACGCTATAATGCAAAGTTCGTAATAAATTACCCACCCTTTTGACAATTTCCTTACGTCAGTTTGAAGTCTTCATACAATTTATCAAAAGAAAAATATATCTGGCAACATTTGTGTTGCCAATTTTTCAGAAATCGCAAATCTGACGTAAGCAGAGAGGTTCGCATATTACGAACACGCATTATAGCGCCCGCCATTATGGTGCGTAAAAAGCTGGATACACCTTCACGGCATCTTAGAACAAGAAAACTTTTTTCAGAAAAACAGTGCAGAACTAATTATGGAAAAAAATGGTCCCATAAGTCGAATGATGCGTCAGTATAATATGCATTGTGAACCATTGGCATAACAATGTCGAAAGAACAAATTGAAAACTGTCTGAAGTACACTAGAAATAATGCTTAGCACGTGAGAAGAACATTGTAAAACACTATAAGTAACAACTGTAATGAAATATTGTATGTACTCTACATTTGCTTGACGAAATAAATAAATTTTGGCAATATACATATGTGCTACCATATGTCTAAAACACAACTATACCCGGACGAACACATACGATTCGCATAGATTCTCTAGGATTCCTCACATTGGATTCTTGAGCGTCCTTGAAAAGAATTCCTGTAAAAGAATCCTCAGGAATGCCCTGTATATGGCTCTAGGATTCTTGAAATAAGAATCGTGAGTGGGAATCCTCCGGATCATGTTTGCGATTCCTTTCACGATTCCGTCACCGAGTTGTACAGTCATGGAGAAAAAAATAAATACACTTGCAGTGTTGGATAACTTTTCGTATTTGCGCACTGATTTTAATTGTTGTATGATGTTATGTTACGTCATTATGATTTGCAGACACTCTTTTTAAAGGAGACACGGAGAAATGACTGGAGAAATTTCTTTGTCGGTGATTCCGAAAAATTTTTGCGTGTGTTAGTGTTTTTAAAGTGGCGACAAAAATAAATACATTATTGAAATATATATACAAAACAATCCAAATTGGATTTATTTCTCTACATATTGTTAGCAAAATGACCTTTAACGTTACAAAACTCACTTTCAAAATTTTGTGGTTTGTCCTTTGTTTTGTAAAGCCATATTCAATCTTCCGGGTATGTTTACCACCAGGTTTCAACGAGTAGAAGCTGAACTAGCATTTCACGCTGCCTGTCCGACGTTCCATAAGTCTGTTTTATTCTTTAGATAATGCTTTGCAACCTAGACTTTTCCAATCTTCCATACAATTTCTAAAGGATTTAAATTAAAAGACTGCACTGGTCCAACTAATAATTTTATATTTTCGTTTAAGAATCATCTTCGTTTTTTCAATGCTGTACGTTTAGGATCGTTACTCTCCAACAAAGAAGCTTGTTTTCTTTGGCATACGGAAGCATTGCGCTACGTAAAATATCTACACAGTCGTTAGTATTCATAGTCTATGTTATAAAATCAATGGGTTCCATACCAGCATCAGAAAACAGTATTACACCGTTTTTGGTCACTTCCAAATTTTACTACTTTCGTGGTTAATTGTGCGTTGAAGACAGTATTCACCGGTCTTCTCTCCAGCTGCTGACCGTTTAAAACAAAAAGGTTAAATTTCGACTCATCCGACCAAAGCACGATGTGCCATTTAGTTGCACCCTAGTCTAAAAACTTTGTAGAAAATTCAGTTCTTGCCAAAATGTGTCGCTTTTGAAGATGGATAAAGTTTCCTATGTACCTAGGTGGTCTATTTTGCTTCCATATGCCGAAGTATAACGATCCTAAACATACAGTATTGCAAACACGAAGATGGTTTTCAAACGAAAATATAACCTTATTAGTTTGACCAGCGCAGACTCCTAATTTAAATCCTTTAGAAATTGTATGGAAGATTGGTTAAGTCTAGGTTGCAAAGCATCTTCCAAAGAATAAAACAGACTTATGGAACGTCGGACAGGCAGCGTGAAATGCTAGTTCAGCTTCTACTCGTGAAAACCTGGGGGTAATCATTCCACGAAGATTGAATATGGCTTTACGAAACAAAAAACAGGCCACAAAATTTTGAAAGTGAGTTTTGTAACGTAAAAAATCACTTTGCTAACAATATGTAGAGAAATAAAGCTAATTTGGATTGTTTTGTATATATATTTCAATAGTGTATTTATTTTTGTCGCCACTATAAAAACACTAACTCACGCAAAAAAATTTCGGAATCACCGACAAAGAAATTTCTCCAGTTATTTTTCCGTTCTTCTTTCAAAAAGAGTGTCTGCAGATATTAATGACGTAACATAACATCATACAACAATTGAAATCACTGCGCAAATACGAAAAATCATCCAACACTGCAAGTGTATTTATTTTTTCCTCCATGACTGTAGGTATCCTGCGGATGGATTCTCTGCGTGTTAGTAAGGGTAGTCATACAAAAACTGGAATCTCTGGGAGTGCATTGCAACACACAGGGAACTTTCCCGCCTCAACAAAGTCATGCTACTTCGGGTACTAGGTCACTGCAGAATCAAGGGAAATGAACATGCTGACAGCCTGGCAAGACAAGGATCTGCCCAGCAATTAATTGAACCTGAGCCATTTCGGGGTACCTTTTCATCCGCCATTGCAACTCAATGGTTACCAAAAACCTACTTAGTTCAACTCGAATGAACTACGCATCATCACGGGACTCCTCACTGGACACCGCCCTGCGCTCTATCATTAAAAGAGTATCGGAAAAATCCCAATCGGCACTTGCCGCTTCTGCAACGCAGAACCTAAGAGTTCAGCGCATTTGCTTTGCTTTTGCGGGGCTCTTGCTCCATCGAGTTTCAACTTCTTTGGAAGTTACCTGTTAACTTCATACCAATCCCAAAATGGTCACTGATTTCATCAACAAAAAAGCAAAACAAAGCCTTGATGATAGTATACAGAGCAATTGCGGGCCTAGTGCTACAATCCTCCTGACACTAACAGTCTCTCCCCAGCCAGGACTCGAACTTACGACGATTTGTTTGTTAGGCCAGCATCATACCTCAAGACCGGTTGGAAGAGTCTTTCTATCACACAGGTTTGCAACCAACTAGCTCAACTCCATTAATGAGTCAATGATTCAAAAGTGCCTTTCAGAATGACGCCAAGAGATATTTTTTATGTTTGCACCAGAAATAGCGACAAACAAATGAAAAGGGCATATTTTCAAATTTTTAGGATTGAGATATTTACAATTTTAGCATTGCAAGATGTTTTTTTTTAAACAGCTTTAAAAGTTCACCAAACGGCTTGATGCAGCACGGCTTTGATGTGACAATTGAAATAAAACGAAAATAGATTTTTTCGATTGCGATTTGGTAAAATAGCTCTAAATCGTTAGGTCCGAAGATAAAAGGAAAAAAAAATCTAAAAAAGTTGCCTTAAATAAGATGGTTGCAAAAAACCGTAGAAAGTGAAACATTTAATCGAAAAAGTCAGTAATAAATAACTTTGATTCGTAATTTATGATTAAAATAAATTTTATTATATTTGATTTGTTTATTATAAATAGCAAAAAACGCATTTTTCATCGTAGTAAATCATAGATAATTTTGTTTGGATTAGAAAAGGCTCTATTTTCATCTCACACATCATTTAACTTAATATGAATCAATGCACTTTTAACGATTGAATTTTAAAATATTCTCAAAAACATTTTTTTGGACAATTAAAAGAAGGACATTCATGCTTGGGATTTCTATGAAAAAAATTTGGCATATATTTTGAACCATTAAGAATTCGTTGGAAGTTTTAGAAAAATTTTTTTATTAAAATTTGAAGTGCTAGAAATTTTTTGCATACAATAAACCTGTCGTTTTGCGAATATCGCGTTAGAGCGTCTTATAAACAGCATTTCACAAAATTGCCGCCATAGCAAAGATATTTCTTAACATCTTAAGCCGGTGTTACACTCCTTGATCAATGGTCAAATATTCAACCTTTTGACCTAATGCTCAAATTTATTTGACATCATGACATCGTGACAAACAATTATCTTTGACCAAATTTTTATCTGTCAAAAAGTGACAAATATTTTGACGCTTGGTCAATACAGTAATACAGCCTTTAAGCTTTCATTTGGGCCCTCCCCTTTGGTGTCAGTAGGATCGTAGCACAAGCCCCTCAATTGTCCTATACTCCTAACAATTGGTTGCCAAATGTGCGTAATCATAAACAAAAGGTCGAGTTTCCTGCGAAGAAAAAAAAAAGAAGGTCGAGTTTCCAATCGAAATGTAGCACCAAATCTTTGCTTTTGCTAGTTATAGCTTTCTAGGAGAAAGGCAAAAAGTGTGCTCATAAGGAGTTGAATACTGAAAATGATATGTCACTTCCAGGCACTATTTTGGCGTTTTTTTTTGTGTAACTTCACCTGATTTTGATCAATCACGCGCAACATATTATAGTTTCCTATGTTATGCAATGTCATGTTTCTCGTACATTTTAGTAGAGTACAAATCTTTCATTGTTAATCTCATATACTACAGATCACAAATTTCCCTGGTTACATTTTGGAAATCATTCGAGCAACTACTTTTACTACAAATAACTTTTAAACATTTATACTTGGTAAAGAAGCATATGAGAAATCCTTTTCCGCAGAGCCCAGGTGCAAAATAACTGAAAAGGTATAAAACGGAAGTAAAACAAATGCAACATGTCCTGAAACCACCTGAAATCCCCGGCACTTTTTGATTAACAAGTTCTAGATTCCGGCACAGGATCTCCTTTATTAAGACTTCCAGCTAGAAAAAAAATTAAACTAACAAATCCCATTTCCTTCCGCACAGTATTCACCCTCATTTGTATTTACCGAAGCAATTTTTGGTTCGTTTCACGAACAACTTGTTTCGCGCACAACCGCCTGCATTTCCACAGATCAAGGTGCACTCAGAAAACAAAACCAACATGAGTGGCGTTGAAAAGTTTTGTGATGCACAAAAACTTTGCTTGTTGCTTGGTTTCGTTTGTATATTCGACAGAAGCGGAAATCCTACACGTCCTGTACAACCCAGCATCCATCAGTCGCACAGTCGAGTAGGGCGAAAACGCATGAGTAAATGTGTATTTCAGAATGAAAATGCCAAGATCTCTCAACACATGTCTCTCTACAACATTCGATCGGCGCATGTGATAGCGGAAGTACATAAATCAAATTACATACTGCGCTCTATGCACTGTGACTGCTATTTCCGGTTAAGAAATTAATGTTTCACCAAAGGCATAGGGTATCAGACTACTTCGGCAGGTTTTGCATTAGAACGCTGTAGAGAATCTGCTAGAGAGAACCGCTACTGAAGCAATCCAAAACTCTTATATTTCTGATAGAAGGCGTTTTCCATTCTTCGTTTGTTTGTCGTAATATCAATCTTGTTTAATGTTTTAAGCAGCCATTAAACGAAGCAAATGTTTTTGTGCCTTTTGTGCAAATAAAATTTGTAACAAAAATAGCAAATATTTGCTGCGTCTAATGCTTGCCTGCTTTAGTGGTATTTGTTTTATATTGTTTTATCTGATATCCAGTCCGCGTTGCTGCACCACCTAGCTCACGACGACGGCTACTCATCTCGCTAATGTATTAACGTCGCAGCATTAAATCGAAATCGCGACTTTCGTTGCGCGCGACTTTTCGCTGCGACTTTAAATAAATAAATATCCTTACGAGGGAAGTAGTGCTCTGTATAGCACATCAGATGCGCTATACTGTGCACTATTTGCGACGCAAGTTATAATGTGCGGCATGAGAGTAAAACCAATTGTCGCCAGTCGACAACTACAATTTCCAACTAAATGGATAATATCATAACTTTGTTATGAATTTTGTCTCAATTATAAATTCATGGTGAAAACCTCAAGTGTCAAATGTAAACAAACCGAAATTACAACATCATTAGGAAGGTCACTGCACTGTCAGTTTTTTTAACGAAAATATTCCTATGTTTAATCATTTAAGAAAAGCTGCTAACAACCTTCAGATCAAAACAAAAGTGTAACGTATTATGGGGTGAATCATGTTAACATGTTGGTTGAATGCATGTGTAATCCGGCCAACAAAAATAAGACGAATTGAATTTTGTCATTCAAGACGAAATTCTTGGACATCAACCTGAATAAATTAGCAGATTGTAGAAATAATCACGAAGAAGTAACCAACTATCCTATGGATTATGCTTAAAAGTCTGAACCAAACGAAATTATGTTATGGGACAAGATTGATCGCAAAGCATCTAAAAACCAGTGTTATTTACACGACACTTCAAAGTAAATTTAAGGACGAGAATGTTTTCATTCCGATAAAACCAATCATTTAAAATGATTTCCCGGGCAGGAGAGCATAACAAAATCATAACTGATTATTATCATATTTAGCTATGAGAACTTATCGTGTTATTCGGAAGATATTCACGTTTCAAACATGCATATGAAAATATCATAATATTTTGATATCATATCTCGCTACGCCTTCAATGAGATATTTGAGTTGATTTTAAAACATCTCATTAAAAGTATGTTTTTAAGTGAAAATTGTTCATTACTGATTATTAATATATCAGTTACGCATTCAGCGTTCATAAGTTGAAAATATCTGTATCGGTCATTTTCGTGATTTTTAATGCAAATTCTTGGTTTGTTATTCATATAGTCTTGGAGGAACAATATTTTGTTATTATTTTTTGTTATTTTACCAACTATGTAAACCATATTAAAATCAAAATGAGGTGCATTTCCAATATCTAGTTGTGATATTATAATGATATTTTCTCCTGCTCGGGTTGCCTTTTGTGTTTAAATGTATCTAATATCCGATTTGCCATGCATTTGCAATGACTAACACAAAAGTCATATTAAGATTCGAACCTGGACTAATGTGTGTTGGACAAAACGCAACTAATGCTCTAGAGTATTCAATGTATTAGACTGCTCAAAATCATTACGTTTATGAAGTGTTAACCGGTGTTGGTATTCAATAATGTATATTCAGGTGAGGAAGAAGATGACATTTGTCTGTCCAAGTCTGTTTGTTTTACAAGTTTTTCGGTCTCTTCAGCTATGCAGCCGTGTTTGTCGAGAAAGAGGCTACGTTTGATGAAAGATTGCGATAAGGTCGATCAAAAATATCGGGAGAATTTGCGTTTTTATTGAGGAACCCTGTTTTACTGTAAAATGGGCAGTTTTTTGGGGTGAGGTTTTGAGGTGATGCCGTGGGTGAAGTGCAAAAAGCATTGCTGGACATTTTTGATTGATTATC
>NC_073695.1:163864565-163954565 GCF_029784165.1 Wyeomyia smithii | reverse complement strand
TTATTATTATTATTATTATTATTATTATTATTATTATTATTATTATTATTATTATTATTATTATTATTATTATTATTATTATTATTATTATTATTATTATTATTATTATTATTATTATTATTATTATTATTATTATTATTATTATTATTATTATTATTATTATTATTATTATTATTATTATTATTATTATTATTATTATTATTATTATTATTATTATTATTATTATTATTATTATTATTATTATTATTATTATTATTATTATTATTATTATTATTATTATTATTATTATTACTATTGTTATTAGTATTAGTATTACTGCCTTTTTTTTATTTTGATCCATTGTAGTTTGAAAAATTGTTTTTAAAATTTAATAGCAACTACTTGACCCCCCCCCACATTCGAATATTTATCGTTTGTGTGCGGTAGAGCGTAACGCTCCCGCAAAATGGACGACATGCATGTGCAACTATTCCTGGATGTGGAAACAATTGGGGAAGAGATTGAGATCTCCCCCATCAATTCCCCTCTACCTTCCCCGCTACCTAGCCCCGTACCAAGGGTACCGGCAACACGGGTGGAAGCTTACCCAGATGCTTCGAAAGGTCCGTTCGTAGTTTACTTCAGGCCCATAAAGAAGCCTCTAAATATTATTCAAATCGGCAAGGACCTGGCAAAACAGTTTTCGGACGTAACCGAAATTACGAAGGTTAGACCGAACAAACTGCGAGTTGTTGTGAGTAGCTTGAAGCAAGCAAACGCAATTGCTAGCTACGAGCTCTTCACGAGAGAGCACCGCGTGTACATCCCTGCCAAGGACGTGGAGATCGACGGTGTGGTTACCGAAGGAAGCCTCACGGTCGATGACATTTTGCGTCACGGGGTTGGCTGCTTCAAGAACCCCCTGATTCAAGATGTAAAGATACTGGATGTCAAGCAATTGCATTCAGTATCCATCGAAGAAGGAAAGAAGAAATTCTTCCCTTCGGATTCCTTCCGTGTAACATTCGCCGGATCCGCACTGCCGAACTACATCTCTTTGGACAGGGTTCGTACCGCGGGTCATGCATTGCCAAAACTGCAAGCAGTTAGGTCATACAGCCACCTACTGCTGCAACAAGGCACGCTGCAGCAAGTGCGGAGGCAATCATGCTGAGACCGCTTGCAGTGAGGATACTGAAAAGTGTCTTTACTGCGAGGGAACTCGGCATGACCTTTCGGCGTGTCCCGCGTACAAACAGCGCGAGGAAAAAATTAAGCGTTCCCTCAAGGAACGATCAAAGCGCTCTTTCGCAGAAATGCTGAAGAGTGCTGAGCCACCCTCGACAGGAAACATCTTTTCCTTTTTGCCAACCGATGAGGGTACATCTGACGATCCCGTCGAAGGGTGTTCTTATGCCATGCCAGAAGGATCTAGGAAGAGGAGAATGATCAACTCTCCTAATCTTTCTCGCAAAGGTAGCGAGATAACCCCTAGCGAACGACCAATAAACCAACACAAAAAGGAAGCGGTGAAGAAAAACCGAAGCAAGTACCTTCCGGTTTTAATTTTAAATCAAACCAGGAGTACCCACCGCTTCCTGGGGCACCAAAAACCCCTCGTGCACCCATTTCTCGATCAGAAGATAAAAAAGAAACAGGGTTCATAAAATTTTCTGATATTGTGGACTGGATATTTAAAACATTCAACATACCAGATCCCCTACTAAATATTCTTTTTGCCCTTCTTCCTACAGTGAAAACCTTTTTGAGGCAACTAGCAGCAACTTGGCCCCTCATTTCAGCTATCATATCTTTCGATGACTAATACGGCGAAAGAGGTTAGGAATTTTATCACTGTATTACAGTGGAATTGCAGAAGTATCATCCCCAAATTCGATCTATTTTCTCATTTAATAAATACATACAATTGTGACGCATTTGCGCTCTGTGAAACCTTTCTCAATTCAAACGATCAACTCAATTTCCACGATTTTAACATTATTCGTCGAGATCGAGACTCACACGGTGGAGGGGTACTTTTAGGGATTAAAAAGTGCTATTCCTTCTTCCGAATCGACCTCCCCTCGATCTCGCATATTGAAGTCGTTGCCATTCAAACGAATATGAATGGAAAAGACCTATGCCTTGTTTCGTTATATATCCCTCCATCCGCGCGGATTGAACAGAGGCATCTCACTGAAATAGCAGAGTTGCTTCCCGCGCCTTTTTTGATATTGGGAGATTTTAATTCTCACTGTTCGCTATGGGGGTCGCTGTACGACGACAACCGAACTTCTTTAATCTGTAACTTGATCGACGACTTCAATATGACAGTTTTGAATACTGGGGAAGCGACACGTGTACCTAATCCTCCAGCACGTGAAAGCGTGCTTGACCTATCCCTCTGCTCGACATCACTAGCGCTAGATTGCCAATGGAAAGTAATCAACGATCCCCACGGTAGTGATCATCTTCCAATCGTTATATCAATTGCTAATGGTTCAACTCCCCCGAACCCAATCAATATTTCCTACGACCTTACACGTAATATTGATTGGAAGTGTTATGAGTCTATTATAGCGCAATCTATCGAGACTCACGAGGAACTTCCTCCGGAGGAAGAATACGCGTTCTTAGCTGGCTTGATAATCGACGCCGCGACTCAAGCTCAGACGAAACCGATACCCGGGGTAACGATTAGACAGCGCCCTCCCAACAAATGGTGGGACAAAGAGTGCTCTGAGCTGTACGCGCGAAGGTCCGCGGCGTATAAGGACTACCGGGAGTACGGCACTGTCAACCTGCTTCGAAAGTACGAGGCACTGGGCAGGCAGATGAAGAGCTTAGTAAAGGCGAAAAAACGCGGGTACTGGCGGCGGTTCGTAAACGCGTTGTCGAGGGAAACAGCGATGAGCACTCTTTGGGATACCGCCAGGCGCATGCGGAACCGTGACGTTTCGAATGAAAGTGAGGAGTATTCAGATCGCTGGATACTCGATTTTGCCAAAAAGGTCTGTCCGGACTCTGTACCGGAACAGAAAACCTTTCGCGATGCGTTATTAGTAACTACGGAAGAGCCTCCATTTTCGATGTTGGAATTTTCAATGGCTCTCTGTCGTGCAACAATAAGGCTCCAGGGTTAGATAGAATAAAATTCAACCTGTTGAAGAATCTACCCGACACTGCAAAAAGACGCTTGTTGAATTTGTTCAACAAGTTTCTTGAGCTAAATATTGTTCCGCATGACTGGAGGGAGGTAAAAGTCATTGCTATTCGGAAACCCGGGAAACCTGCCTCTGATCACAATTCATATAGGCCGATTGCGATGCTCTCTTGCCTCCGGAAATTAATGGAGAAAATGATCCTCTTACGGTTAGACAAATGGGTCGAAACAAACGGGTTACTTTCAGATACTCAATTTGACTTTCGCCGGGGCAAAGGGACGAACGATTGCCTAGCGTTGCTTTTTACTGAAATTCAACTAGCCTTTGCTCGAAAAGAGCAAATGGCTTCTGCGTTCATGGATATTAAGGGGGCTTTTGACTCTGTCTCTGTAGAAGTTTTAAGCGCGAAACTTCATTCGCAGGGACTTTCACCAAATTTGAATAACTTTTTGCTCAATTTGTTGTCAGAAAAGCATATGTATTTCTCACATGGCGATTCGACAACTTCCCGAATTAGTTACATGGGCCTCCCCCAGGGCTCATGTGTAAGTCCTCTCTTATATAATTTTTACGTCAATGACATCGATGAATGTCTTGCAAATTCATGCACGCTAAGGCAACTTGCAGACGATAGCGTTGTATCCATTACATACCTTAGACAATTTGTCTGAATGGGCTCTTAAGCTGGGTATCGAATTCTCTCCGGAGAAAACTGAGTTGGTCGTTTTTTCTAGGAAGCATAACCCAGCTCAGCTGCAGCTCGTACTAACGGGTAAAACGATCTCTCAGGTTTTAGTCGCTAAATATCTCGGGGTCTGGTTCGACTGTAAATGCACCTGGGCTTGTCATATTAGGTATCTGACACGAAAATGCCAACAGAGGATTAATTTTCTTCGTACGATTACCGGAACCTGGTGGGGAGCCCACCCAGGAGACCTTCTAAGGTTATACCAAACAACGATATTGTCAGTTCTTGAGTACGGCTGTTTCTGCTTTCGCTCCGCCGCGAACACGCACATTATAAAATTAGAGAGAATACAATATCGTTGTTTGCGTATTGCCTTGGGTTGCATGCAGTCGACCCATACGATGAGTCTTGAAGTGTTAGCGGGTATTCTTCCGTTGAAACATCGTTTTTGGAATCTCTCTTACCGGTTGCTAATTGGATGCACAGTTATGAACCCATTAGTAACAGAAAATTTTGAGAGGTTGGTCGACCTTCAATCTCAATCCAGATTATGACTTTATATTTCGACTATATGGCTCAAGATATTAATCCTTCTTCATACGATTCCTCCAATGTCGCACTTTTAGATACTTCTAATAATGCTATATTCTTCGACACCACCATGAAACAAGACATTTCTGGTATCCCGGATCAATTGCGACCCCAAGAGATCCCTAAGATTTTTTCCAATAAGTTTAAACATGTTAGTTATGATAAAAGGTTTTACACTGACGGATCTAATCTAGATGAGTCCACTGGCTTCGGTGTTTTCCACGAAAATTTTACCGCCTCCTACAAACTCGATGCTCCTGCTTCCGTGTACGTCACAGAACTTGCTGCTATTCAGTACTCTCTTGGAATCATCGAAACCCTACCCATAGACCACTACTTCATCTTCACAGATAGTCTCAGTGCCATTGAGGCTCTGCGATCGATGAAGCCTGTGAAGCACACCCCGTATTTCCTGGGGAAAATACGGCGGTTTTTAAGTGCTTTAACAGATAAAAATTACCGGGTTACCTTAGCGTGGGTCCCTTCTCATTGCTCGATTCCGGGTAATGAAGAGGCTGACTCTTTAGCTAAGGTGGGTGCTATTGATGGCGATATTTATGAAAGACCAATTGCTTATGATGAATTCTATAGCATTTTGCGTCAGAGAACACTCAACAGTTGGCAATCATCATGGAACTCAGATGAACTGGGACGGTGGCTATATTCCATTTTTCCTAAGGTATCGACGAAAGCATGGTTCAAGGGGTTGGATGTCGGTCGGGACTTCATTCGCGTGAAGTCCAGACTTATGTCCAATCACTACACGTTAAACACGCATCTCTTTCGTATAGGGCTTGTAGACAGTAATCACTGCGTTTGTGGCGATGGCTACCATGACATCGAGCATGTTGTTTGGTCGTGTGCCGAATTCTGTGATGTTAGGTCCGAGCTTATAGATTCCCTCCGGGCCCGAGGAAAACAACCGAACGTACCCGTTAGAGACATTCTGGGAAGCGGTGATCTCCAGTACATGACACAGCTATACGGATTTATAAAAAATGCTGGCATTAAAATTTGATTTCTTTTATCTATTTGCTAGAATACAATTTCTGTCACAAACTGAAAGAGAATGATACACCCGGCTGGAGACACTAAAACGAGGACTCGGCATCTCTATGTTTACGCAGACACCTCAGACCAAAACTGCTCAAATAGAACATCACTGGTTAGCCACGTACAAATGAATACATTATGTAATATAAAATAGTTAAAAACAAAATTGTAACACCCCTCCTCTCACCTTAAATCCCCACTAGCTCGTAGTCGGCCGCGAGAATAAAGAAAAGGCCTCCCTCTTTTCCCTGCTAATTTAGAATTAAAAAAAAAATGTACTTGGCTCAGTTAAACATAAATTGTATCGTGCCGTGTCAAATAAACTATTTAAAAACTCACAGTGCAAAGCTTGCATTAACTATCCAAAATTAAAGGTACACTATTCACAAATTGAAAAGTTTATCGTATAATGGTGAAAAACACAAATTAGATTCATGCATCAAAAACAAGCAATCAGTCGATGTGTGGGGCACAATGAGCACCCCACTGGGGCATAATGAGCACCCACGGGGTATAATGAGCTGAGCACTCTTGTAGAACATATCTTGAAACTGTGTAGAAGTACAACTAATGGGCCACCATTTGTCGCGGGATGCCGTGATATTTGGCGGCTTGTTTCGTGAATGTCCCGTCTCGCCTTATGGCGCAAAATTCTGCCTGCAGGACCTTTTTCTGACCGGTTCGGTCTCAAAGATTTTCTAATATATGTTCGCACCATCACTGTAAACAAACACTGACTATGGAAACAGACAAACTCACATGTCTACTGAGATGAATTTCAGCAAATATCTTAAAATAACAATATAGTTCACTCTCGAATTTCCCATATATTTCCGTGAAGACAGACAGGGAACACCCCCTCTTGTGGTGAAAAAGGTAACTAAACTCATTGCACAGTGGTACAGTAAGGCAATTTAGGCGGACATAAGCTTTTCGTTGCGATTTTGGTTTGCGGTTTAGAGCCATAGTTTTTGTAAAAAGTTTTTTCTTATACATAGTCCTAGTCCTCTATTTATGTGCGAATGAAAATTAGGGTGGTCCTAAAATCAACGAAATAAAAACAAACTAACTTGTTTTTATTTGCATAAATAATTGTAAACATTCTTTGGCAAACTTGTAGACCAACTTATTCTAAGTAACTTTGTAAAAAAAACTTTTTTGTAGACATCAAATTTGGTTTCCAAAAACAGTCTTTTCGCTCTACTTTTCCAATTCAAATATAAAAACAAAGTTTTCTTCGGTAACTTTAATAAAAAATACGCCAATTTTGACGAAAAAACATTGTCGATATATTGTACAGATGAAGAGTTTTCACTATTTCTATTTTAGGCCCTTTTGATATATTGATGTCTCCGTTTAGGGCAAACATAAATAATATTTTTTGGTATCATTTGAAAGAACAAATCTCGCGTAATTTTTTAAAAGGACCTATCTTACATTGAGAGACTCTCTTTTTTTACTTTCTCTTTGATCAATAACTATGTTATATTTCCCATATTTCATGACACTGAATGCATAGTAAGCAAGACAGTATTACAATCTCTCGATTAAGGGAAGAAAGTTTGGAAAATATTTATAATGACGACGTAAATAACGAAACAAAGTGAGAGAGGAGAGAATCTCTCATTGTTACTTAGGTCCTTTTGAAAAATTACGCGAGAAATATTGTTTAAATATTGTGAAGAAATACCGAAAGTTGCCTAAAATTAGTTGATCTACAACTGTACCGATGAATGTATACATTTATTTCTTCAAATAAAAAAGTTAGTTTTTTTATTTAGTCAATTTCAGGACCACCCTTATTTTCATTTGCACATAAAAATAGACTAAATATAAGAAACAAGTTCTTAGAAAAAAATTTTACTCTACAACCACAAAATCGCATCGAAAAACTCATGTCCGTCTACATTGCCTTACTGTACCACTGTGCATTGTTGTTGAATTTCTGTGAGCGTTGACATTCTCACACACGAAACCGAATTTACTCAATTTTAGATTTAGTTGACTCAATTTCATACTTTCACAGAAAAAAATATGTTGCAGACTTCGTGCGTATAATGTTTATATGTAAAACTAACACCATTCCGGGAGTTAAATATTGATAATATAATAGATGTAGCTTATCGAGGCACGAAGAAGAAATATTCAAATAATCAGGCCACGACGTGTAAATGATAAACTAATTCCAAGTTGTTATATACGTGGTTCCCTGTGTAACTTCACTAGCTCAGATCCATAACGGGAAGCAACTACGAAATGTGCGGTCGTCAAGCTCAAGCTCAATAATCAGGCCACGAAGTGTACAATTAAATGAATGTTTCAATTACCTCGTGGA
Organism: Wyeomyia smithii; assembly: GCF_029784165.1. Lineage (NCBI taxonomy): Eukaryota > Metazoa > Arthropoda > Insecta > Diptera > Culicidae > Wyeomyia > Wyeomyia smithii. The sequence continues at coordinate 163,946,755 of NC_073695.1, read as the reverse complement.
AAAGATAAAAGAAGAAACCGCACAATGGTTGTCAATAGTCGTATATGGTTGTTGTGCAACTTTTAGCTATAAATTTAACAATTTAAGTATGGATACATATAATGTTGTAATTGGTTTAAAAGCTTTATTATATTATATACAAAAGATATTCAACAAAACAAACATAATTAGTGATAACAACTGTTATGCAAAAACTATTATTTAATGTTTAGTTTTCTTCGTTTTGGAAGTATTTTTTTGTTTATTTTTATCCCTCCGAATTTTTTGCTCTCCAGTTCTAATCGTCGTATTCATCACTTGCAGCTTTGCTTTAACCAGAATATTTATGTATTTATTAGCTGACCCGACAAACTTCGTCCCGCCTATTTTTGTGTTTAATTTAATAAATTTCAACATTCCAAATTTATTGATTTCTTGCGATTTGTTTATATCGTTTGAAATTATTGGTTTTATCGGAATGACAACATCCTCGACTTTTGCCTTTAGTACATCACCTCTATTCCGAAAACACTCATATTGGGTGGTATTCAGTTATTTTCGTTGTTTTCCAGAAACTGAAAGTGGTTATCTTCGAATTCAAGATGGTGTCCAGGGTCAATGCTTGGCTTCTATACATTATTTCGATCACGGAAATATTCATATATAGTAGTATTCGGCTGTTTTCCAGAAGTTGCCATCTTACAATTCAAAATGGTGTCTGAGGTCAATTTTTAGCTTCATGCATCATTCTGGTTAAAGAAACACTCATATTGGGTGGTATTTGGTCACTTTAGGCTATTTTCCAAAAACCGGAAGTCACCACCCTAGATTTTAAAATGGCATTTGGAGACAATTTCTGCCCACTGATCGTCATTCTGGTTTAAGAAACACCAATAATAGGTGTTATTGAGTCATTTCGGCTGTTTTCCAGGAATCGGACGTCACCATCTTAGAATTAAAAATGGTGTCTGTGGTCGATTCTAGCTCCTGTGTATCATTCTGGTATCGAAGCATCTCATATTGGATGGAAATCGATCGGTTGAAGAAATACCCATATTGGGTGGTATTTGGTCATTCTCGGCAGTTTCCCATTCACCGGAAGTCGTCATCTTACAATTCATAATGTTGTCTGAGGTCGCTTCGTAGCTTCAGTGCATCATAACAATCCCGGAAATACCCATAATGAGTGTTATTTGGTCTTTTGCAACTGTTGTTAAGGAACCGGAAGTCGCCATATTGGATTTCAAAATGGCATTTGCAGACAATTTCTGGCCTCTTAGCATCATTCTGGTTAAAGAAACACCCATATTTGGTTGTTTTTGGGTAATTTTCGGCAGTTTTCCAGTCACCAAAAGTCGCCGTTTTACAACTCAAAATGTTGTCTAAGGTCGATTTGTGGTTTCAGTGCATCATCACGATTTCGGAAATACCCATATTGGGTGATATTTGGTCATATCTCGCTGATTATCAGAAACCGGAAGTCGCCATCTTGGATTTCAAAATGGTATTCAGAGACAATTTCTGGCCTCTGAGCGTCATTCTGGTTAAAAAAACATCCATATTAGGTGGTATTTGGTCATTTTCGTCTCTTTTCCAGTCACTGGAAGTCGCCATCTTACAATTCAAAATGTTGTCTGAGGTCGACAAACGTACAAACCGTGGAACACCACCCAATGATTGCCTCATACATAGGCGGACTTTATTATTATAAAATATTCAGCCGAGTCCACTTCACAATAAAATGTGCATTTTTTTCAGTGTACCCATTAGGGTAATATTATTGTCAAAAGTTACTCTTTTTGCATGTCGTGTAGAACAAAATCAGAAGTGGCGCACCTAGCGGTCGAAAAGGTGACTAACGCTTCTGTCATTTTCAATTTGTCTTTATAATTTCACGTAAGTGAACTATATTGGTATTTAAGATATTTGATTTCAGGTAAGTTTATGTGACAAGGTGTGCTCATTTCTCCCCTCCTAAAGGTGACCATTTCACCCCTATCGAATTAGTTAACGTTAACATAAGATTTTTATACTAAATATAGCTTATAATCAAAACTTCAATAATGGTGAAATTTGGGGTACGACCTGGAATAGCTGACTAAAAAATTTGATACAAATACATTATTTTTTAACTCAAATACCTTTTTTAAATTTTTGTTCCACCATATTGCATCCGCCATTTTGTTTTTTTTTTTTAATATTGTACCGGATAATCTTCTGCGTCCAAGGAAATTGTAAGTAACACATTTCTAAACAATTTACTTCATTGATTACAGTATCATTGTTGTTTAAAACTTTAAAAGCGTTTTTCTCGAAACCATGTTTTTTCAACTGGTGGTGAATTTTTCTCAGCATCTACTGAACCGATTTTGCTGAATTTTTTTTTTAACATGTAAAAATGGATTATCTAACTTGTTACGTAGCCGTTTTTTGATATCTGAGTTTTTCAATGTTGTATGATTTTTTAAATAGTGATTTTTCATGAAAAAAAAACAATTTTTTTTACTAAAATGGCCGCAATTTTTAAAATTTTCAAAAACGGCTACGTAACAAGATAGATAATATGTTTCTATATACTGAAAAAAAATTTCAGCCCGATCGGTCTACTAGAAGCTGAGAAAAACTTACCACCAGTTAGGTACTGATTTAGAGAGAGCATCCACGTTCCCAGCTGCCAACAGTGTAATACTCACTATATTTATATTCACGACATGGAAAATACATCTCCAAATATACCTTAATCAATAGCCAAAATAGCCAAACACTTCACTTTACTCTAGACAGCCAAAAAAAAATATACAAAAATTCATGATTTTTCGACCTTCTAGAGTAGGGTCCCCCCTTAATGAGAACTCAATTTTTGCAAATGAGTAGTTTGGTTTTCGCCATGGGCATTCCACTACTCATCAGTTACTTAGAGTAACAAATATGATTCGAACTAATAAATCTGAAGGCTATTCGACTGGAGCTGCTCTTCTAGATATAGAAAAGGCATTCGACAGTGTTTGGCATAAAGGTTTAATAGCTAAAATGTCAAATTTCAGTTTTCCGCTTTACCTCACAAAAATGATACAAAGTTATTCAACTGACCGCACTCTCCAGGTTAACTATCTAAATGGTTGTAGATTGCCTGTTAGAGCTGGTGTGCCTCAGGGGAGTATCTTGGGCCCAATCTTATATAACATTTTTACTTCTGATCTTCCTGATTTACCACCAGGTTGTGAGAAATCTCTGTTTTGTGACGATATAAGCAGTTCCGCAAAAGGAAAAAGCCTTCGTGTTATATGCAGTCGGCTACAAAAAAGTTTAGATATATTTTCTTCATACTTACAAAAATGGAAAATTTCCCCTAATGCTTCTAAAACACAGTTAATGATTTTTCCTCATAAGCCAAGAGTTTCATTTCTCAAACCCACCCATAACCAAGTTATTAAGATGAACGGTATGGTCTTAAATTGGTATGATCAAGTTAAATACTTAGGGCTAATTTATGATAAGAATCTTACTTTCAAGGAGCACATTGAAAATATCCAGTCAAAGTGCAATAAGTGTATCAAATGTTTATGTCCTCTTATCAACAGAAATTCTAGACTTTGTCTCAAGAATAAACTGTTAATTTACAAACAAATTTTTAGGCCAGCAATGTTATATGCAGTTCCCATCTGGACAAGTTGTTGTGCAATCAGGAAGTAGGCACTTCCAAGGATTCAAAATAAACTTTTGAAAATGATTTTGAAGCGTCCTTCTTGGTTTAGCACGAACGAGCTACATAGGCTCACTAATGTAGAAACATTAGGAAATATGTCAAGCCAAATTATCAACAAATTCCGACAAAAATCGTTGCAATCCTCAATTGCAACGATTAGCTCACTTTATAGTCAGTAAGATAGTTTTAAGTATATTTTAAGTTTCGTTTTATTCCTTTTATTCCTATTTTTTTCTTGACAAGTAGGTTTAATAATTTTCCTACAATTACATTATCTTAACTGCGAAAGCTTATAACATTCAATAATACTAAAGAGCGTACAAATATATATAATAGTGTTGAAATGTCACCATTTGTGGCAGAACACACAATACTAATTCTGAATAGATATTTTAGTACATAAATAAATCATTACAAACTCCCTCCCCCCTATTAAAAAAAATCGATCTGCTGTAAACCAGCAGGTATTAAATTTCGTTTGCCGAAGTTCTTGAAAATTCTACCGAAAACTTGTAGAACATTTCGCTAAATTTATCAGCTGTTGAGTTCTCGGCAATAAAATCTAATTGTGTAGAATGTTCTCCTATTCGGATTGTAGCTTCCGCTGCAGATAATTGTTTGTGATCTCATTCATTATCAATTTCACTATTCCTTGCTTGAATGTGCTTGCTGAGAAAATCAAATTTGGAAATTTTCACTCATCCTTTTAAGTTCTATTTAAAAACGATACAATATTTATTTTGGTGGATACCGCTAAACGCTATTTTTAACTAAGGTTTTACATTACTGCGTTGAAAATCGTTGTTATATACGTCTCCTAATATCCTCAAAATTCACTTACAACGAGTAGCAAAGCATAGCATAACTTATTTCGTCAAAATTCACGAACGTCAAGTACAACATAAACAATGTTGAAATAATTTAAGTGAATGTGAAGCTTTTTTTTTTCTTTTTGTCACCTTTGACAATTTGATGAGAGTATCTATGAGATTTTTACATTTTGTGACTCATGCTTATTTGTAAAATTACGCGAGGTTTCTTTGCAGTGTTGTTGTAATAAATTGAAATTGCAAATCATCTAGATTATATTGTAAAGTCGATTGAAAACCGCCGTACAAATCTGATTGAAAGCAACATGATATTTTTCTGTGTGTGAGAATCTGGTCAAGCTCACCACTGAAATGATAAGGAGTACCATGATATTTTTCCGAGTGGATATGCTTTAGTTCACCCAACGGCCCACAGATGACAAGTTTATAGTGTTGCCTTGAGATTATATGCAGCAAAGCCCAACTTGGATATCTATGTCTCTTTAGTCTATGGTACTAGTCATCTTTGACCATAAACGACTAGTCATACTATTATCAAAATAATTAATTCATATCATGGTTATCTCTTGCATTGACAATTTCTTCATTTGCTTTTTAGTCCTGTTGTAATAATTTATTATTTTTATCTAGACCATATAGATTAGTCTGTTGAAAACACCGCACAAATCTGGACAAACCTGAAAAGAAAGCAATTAGCGTAATATTTTTCTGTGTGTGCGCTTGAAATGTCGTTCACGGTAAGAGTCGAAAACCCATTAATGGGTACTTTTTCAACCATTTCACCAAAAAGTGAGCCAACCCATTTAGTGGGTAAACTCGATTTACCCATTAACGGGTAAACCGATTAAACGTCAAAAACTGGGTACAAAATCACTCATTTTGAGAAATGAATTTTGTCAAGGAAATGGGTGAAATTTTACCCATTATTAAATAAACAGAAACTTTGTGTTTATTACTCAAAAAAATGAAAAGAAGTGAAAGTGAAATGAATTATTTTTAATTGCAGAAATGAATCTTATTTACGAAAACAGGAGTATTTTATCTGCTATCATCAATTGTCAGAATCGCTATTCTCTGCAACAAAGCCAATACCAGAAGGATAGTGAACATTCTAGACCTAATATAAAAAAAATCTCACATTGTAATATTCAATACTTGATATAACATACCGTTTACCTTGCAATTTCTTGAACGACGCAGTATCGAATCTCTTTTAAAGTCCTTCCATGGCAATTGTTGACAAATAATAAACAAAACAGATCGTAGAAGTAACGCGTGCGAACAAATCGACAGAGCAAACTAAAACGATGATTGAAGTATTTTTTCATCCATTAATGGGTAAACAAATAACCATTTTTTTGCTAAGAACATGTCTTTCTAATGCGTACAATTTTACCCATTTCACATTTTTAAATTTACCCATTTTTTTGACAGCCGCATATGACAAAAAAAAATGGGTACAACAATACCCATTAATGGGTTTTCGACTCTTACCGTGTTCACCCAACCGCCATCATACTCGGAGGGGCGCCACATTTTTGTTACCCGTATTGTTGGTTGAGTTGGATATCTATGTTTCAATAATCTAAGGTGTTACTCAATCTTTTCTGGCAACAACAATGCACAGATTCAAACTGTGCTTAAAGAAGTGAGCTGAAAATCCAGTAGCCAAAAAAATAAGCAATAATTAAGAACAAAACTGCATCACCCGAAGGTAAACAAAGTTACTAGTAACTGTCAAACACAGGTGCGTGACGTCACCTACAGACGGTGTTATAAACAGATACGCAAAGAGTGAGGTCGAAAACTCCAAGTGAACCGTCAAATCGAGGCTCCAAGTGTGCAAAGTAAACAAACTCATGCGTGTTACTTTTCGTACAGAATGGGTGTTGCAATCAGTACAAATTCTGTGAATCACGTGCAATTATGGTTTCAACGAAAATTGTGTTCGTCATGCTCATATGAGTGATGCATAGAAAATTATATAACTGTATGAACAAGCATTGAAACTCAGTAATATATCCTTACAAAGTTTCGAAGTTTCATTACACTTTCTAGTGCGTATGAAAAGTCATGCGAAAATAAATGTGGTTGCCAGAATAGTTTAAAATAGAATACTAACAAAGGGTTGCCATATTTACTGCTTTTCTCTTTGCGTATCTCTTTATAACACAGTCTCTAACGTCACCGTGCGATGGTCTATAGAGTTCTCCAGGCGCGTTTGTATTAGTACGATGTATTCGATTTTTCTTTGTTAGCTGTAAAGCCTGTAGTACACTCTTCGACCGAGCGTCAAATATTTGTCACTTTTTGACAGGTAAAAATTTGGTCAAAGATAATTATTTGTCACTCTCCAATTTTAACATGGGGCAAACACGGGCAAACAACAACCATGATGTCAAATATATTTGACCATTATGTCAGAAAGTCAATTATTTGACCATTAGACAAAAAGTGTACTACAGGCTTAAGAATTTTTTGTCACCTGTGAGAACTGTCATTTAAGGGCATCCTTAACAGTGCGCTTCTATACCCCGTTTGGTAGCGCTTTATCATCACTTCATACCGCACCGCTCGCTGCTAAACGCGCTAGAGAAATAGTAGCCGGGCCTCCGGGAAGCATCGCGCTCTCAAATTTGGCAGCCTGGTAACAGCGCTGCTAAAGGTTTATACTGAATGAAACGTCAAACAGAGACGATAGCAACGACCGGTGTGAAAACGGGTGAGTGCGTAAAATAGCCGCGCTGTACACAGTCGCCATAACAACTTAAATAGTAGCGCACTGTTAAGGATGCCCTACACTGTAAAAAATCGACACGCTACAACTAAGTGGATTCCACTTACTTCTGTGCTAATAGATGAATCATTTCATATCTACATGAAATACACTTGCGTTCCAGCTACAGCACAAAATCAAGGGTCTTACACTTCGGTTTGCCATGTCATGCATACCAAAATCAATCATTTTACACTCAGATTTCAACGCTTATACACGTCAAATGCCATAACACGTTAAAATACTGTGGAATCCAATAGAAATCGATACAGGTCGACATAATAGAATTGTTAGGTTCGTTTATTGACATTCATATGTAAAAAGCATTAGGGATTAGCGTGCGATTTATTTTCAGTGTAAAAGAGAGAATAAAAAACTACCGAGTTTGATTCACACTCTCACAAATTTCAATATACAGTGTAAAGCGGACCGTGTCGTAGTGTTCGTGTGTTTTCGCTTGGAGAACTCTATGGAGGTTCGCATGCTTAAGTCAGATTTTTGATTTCTGAAAAATTGACAACACAAATGTTGCCAGATATATTTTTCTTTTGATAGAATATGTGAAGACTAGAGACTGTGTTATAAAGAGACGCAAAGCAGTAAATATGGCAACCCTTTGTTAGTATTCTATTTTAAACTATTCTGGCAACCACATTTATATTCGCATGACTTTTCATACGCACTAGAAAGTGTAATGAAACTTCGAAACTTTGTAAGGATATATTACTGAGTTTCAATGCTTGTTCATACAGTTATATAATTTTCTATGCATCACTCATAATATGAGCATGACGAACACATTTTTCGTTGAAACCATAATTGCACGTGATTCACAGAATTTGTACTGATTGCAACACCCATTCTGTACGAAAAGTAACACGCATGAGTTTGTTTATTTTGCACACTTGGAGCCTCGATTTGACGGTTCACTTGGAGTTTTCGACCTCAATCTTTGCGTATCTGTTTATAACAGACCGTCTGTAGTGAAGACCAGAGTCTATGTTTATAATAGGAGTCCCGCAAAGATGAAACCAAAGGATCCAAATCAGTGTCAAACGAGGGTACCAATCGAGCAATGTAAATAAACAAGGTGATAATGTTAGAAGTGGATGAAAAGTGTTGTAATTGAGCGTAATTAGCAATATGAGTTTTTCCGAAGTTTTACTTCCACATTTTAATCCAATATTAAACCTGTACACTGGTTCACTTAAATTTAACAAAACATCACCGGTGTAATCTATCAAAACTGTGTACCTTGTAAAGAATTTCAAAAAATGATATTCGTTTATGCATGGTGAAAAACAGAACTGTCTAGTTCTTGGCAACAAACGGCACAAAAACTGTATTGCCGAAACGATAGATTTTCTCTTTGCGCGACTCTATATACACATAGACTCTGGCGAAGACTTCAAACTGGCATAAGCAGAGTTGTCAAAAGGGTGGGTAATTTATAGATCATTTCATACAAAAATTAACCTCACTTTTTTGACATTTCCCACGGGTTTGTTTACAAGAGTGTTAGTATTTTTTTCCATTCACCGTTCGATGCTAGGAGTGAAAATGATTGATACGAGTACGAAAAAGATCGGACAACTCTCTGCCTATGCGAATTCGTTACTACCAGGCAGTAAAGCATTTTTTTACAACACACTTCCGCATTTTCACTCGAGCCAAATATTTTACACGTCCACGTAAACAAACCCGCGACCACTGTCAAACCACTTTCTTGTTCTTTTTTTTTGTGACGTCACCGTGCAATGATCTATTACGATTATTGCATTATAGCGTCCCCCAATATGGTGCGTAAAAAGTTGGATACCAAAAATATTTCTTCCCTGGTTTTCTCATGCAAACCAAACAAATCTCGACTACTTTGTGATAAGGTCGTATGTCTAAACGTAAACAAAACGAGTGAGAGTTATATCCCTTGTACTTCACAAACACAAATCATCTCTCACTCGTTTTGTTTACGTTTAGACATACGACCTTATCACAAAGTACTCCAGAAATATCAGTAACTCCGTCAAAATGAATACAAACAAATATTTGCTTTTACTGATTTTAATTTCCTATAAGGATCAAAATTTCGATGAACTGTTGAACAAATAAATAGAACGCTCTGTTATGAGTATTACATTACGCCAATCTATGTTTTTAATGACCATATAACATAAAATACATTGCCATATGGTAACACTGGGTCACAGTATTTAATCGTTTTACTTCTATAGCTAATGACAAATCGGCTTTCGGATCGAGTGAGATAAAATTGAACTTTTTTGCGTAAAATGTGATCTTGAAGTGTATTTTAATAGTGAAGATGTGTTAACCTGAACTTTTTTCGCAAAAATACATTGAATTTTGGCCCAATAAAATAAATTTCATTCAGCTAAACATAATTACATGGTTGCATCAAGCAACCACTTGTTGAATTTATTTTTTTCCATTCAGCGCATATGTATTGTGATTTGCAGTAGTTGTGCACAAGAAAGTGGAAGTGATAGAATCATGCGCAACTGTTTGTAAACAAACCGTATGCACTAAAAATTTGTTAAAAGTTAATACCGGTGAGATAGGTGACTGGAAGAAAAGAAAAATAAGTCATATGTTACAACTATTCTTTGTTCAGCATGTTACATTCAAACGATGTACGTCCAAGAAACCGCGATCAAAACATAAATATGGATCCAGTTTTAATCGGCAAGTAGATTTTTATCGTTATTTTTTAAAGGACCTTTCCCGTTCAACATTGTATATACCGATTTTTTATTTTTTTTTGAAATAAATTTTACTTAAGCTGTTTTATTGGTTACAAAATAAAATAAACTGTGACGTTTATTGAAATGAGGTCTTGTTCATGTAATTCTGTTTATGTTAAATTGTTGTTAAGATCTACGGTCAAATGCGGTAAATATTAATAAATAGTGTCATGATTTGTAAAATAAGGAAATATATTCCAACCTAGTAGTACATAAGTACTAATTTTAAATCGAACGAATTAATGATAGACGCGAGCGTTCCATGACGCCGCACAATCGACCGGAGCGTCGTGCATCAATCAGCGTTCGTGATGCCCTGAGCTTAGTGGTAGACCTCCAATCTCGGGTTCTCATAGCTTTGCAGAATCCTTTTAGGTGAAGCCGCAAGTTTATATTAACTTTACCAACCCAAGGGCGCGAATGGAACCAAGGGAGATTATGAGATACCTTTGTTGCAGTCGTTTCTGATCTGATATCGGCAGTTTTGTAAGTGAGCAGGTTTTATTTACTTATTTATTTATTTATTTGAATTCTTTATCTGATCATTTACGATCTAAATAGAATGTAAAGAGTGTGTGGGTGGGGAAAAGCTCATTGGAGGTGGTCTTCAATACCCTCCTCAAATGTGCGTAAAAACCCCACCATCTTTTAACAATTACAATAGCATTACACTACATTTTACAATTCACAATAACATAATTCACTTTAACATAATTCACAATAGCATAGTTACGATAGTTTTTACATATTGTTTACAATTCTGCGGCGATATAGAATGGGAGCTTCGTTAAAGTCGAACTGATCAGAATAGCGGTTGAATTGACGAATCATTGAAGAAATTGGAGAATGGACAGCATATTGCGTTGACTGAAATTCAACCTGGAGCATGGATCTCGATCGTAAAACTCTGGATGGTGCATAAAATCCTATTTCAGACAGAAGATCTGGAGCATCAAATTCGGCTGTGATTAGTTTTGCCATGAATACAGCTTGTGACACACTTCTTCGTTGTTCCAAAGTTTTCATTCCAAGCAGTCGACAACGGTCTTCATAGGAAGGTAGATTTTGAGGATCGTTCCAAGGAAGGTTCCGTAGAGCATAGCGGACAAATTTTCGCTGAACGCTCTCTATTCTGTCCATCCAAAATGCTTGATACGGGCACCAAACAACACTGGCAAACTCAAGGTTTGAACGAACCAATGCACAGTACAGTGCTTTGAAGCATAGGGGACATCGAACTGATTAGCTATTTTAAAAATAAATCCGAGCTGACGATCAGCTTTTTCAACAATCGCGGATATATGCAGCTTGAAAGTCAGTTTTTCATCGAGCGTCACTCCTAGATCTTTAACCTGCTTAACTCTGTTTAGTATGATGCCAGCTATATTATATTCGAAATGGATTGCATTTTGGGTACGATGATAACTTATTACGTAACATTTATCGACGCACAGCATCAATTGGTTTCATTCCGAGTTGTGCTCTCGTCGTGTTCGGTCGCAATTTCATTTCGATCTCGATAGTGCCGACCAGTTAATCGCCTTCAAGGTCACCGTGCATTGTATTGCGTGTGCACTGCTGCTCGTTGCCGTCGTCTATTGAAGACAAAAGAACGCATCATCGCCTATTGCTACCGTACGCCACAGACTGTACGTTGTGTCGCTACTGCGAGAGATTCAGTACCCGGCGTACTGCTGTTTGGCTGTACTGGTGCTGCTGTGTGGCTGGAGCGGCTGCAGCTTTTGCTACCGGACTCTTGTGTGAAGGACTAGAGATTGGCATCGCCCGTGCGCTGATTGCGGTGGAGAGCGGCTGCAGAAGATAAGTAGTTTTTTTTTCTTGGTTTTTTTCTACAATATTATTTGTTGATTGGCATTTTGCGTGTGTGGCTTACGCGTCCAACATGGACGACGAACGCGGGGATGAAAACCCGCTCGTTCTACCGCCTAGCCCTCCCGGATACAAAGTTCCAAGGGTTAAGAATGGAACACCGCAGGAAGCTACCCATCGGCTTAAGCAGTATCCTGAGGGCAAAGCTGGTATTGGGGCTGTATTTTTCCGGCCGAAAGTGAAAGCATTGAACACAATGCAAATATGTAAAGCTCTGGCACGGTTTACAGCCGTGACTGAAATTACCAAAGTACGCCCGAATAAGCTGCGTGTTTTGGTGTCCGACCTCAAGCAAGCAAACGAGATTGCTGCTTGTGAGCTCTTTACGCAGGAGTACCACGTGTACATTCCAGCTCGCGTAGTTGAGATTGACGGTGTGGTCAGCGAATCGAGTCTGACTGTCGAGGACCTGTTGAAGGCTGGAAAAGGCCTTTTCAAGGATTCTAGCCTTGAACCTGCCAAGATACTTGAATGTAAGCAATTACATTCAGTATCGCTCGACAAGGGTGTAAAAACTTACACCCCTTCAGACTCTTTTCGCGTGACTTTCGCCGGGTCTGCTCTGCCGAGCTATGTGCTCGTGGACAAGGTGCGTCTGCCCGTGCGCTTGTTTGTACCGCGGGTAATGAATTGCCTCAAGTGCAAACAGTTGGGCCATACGGCCTCCCACTGTGGCAATAAAGCACGTTGTGGCAAGTGCGGAGAGCAACATGCGGATGACGCCTGTAATAAGGGTGCTGAAAAGTGCCTCTATTGTGGGCAGACTCCGCATGAGCTGTCTGCATGTCCCGCGTACAAACAGCACCAAGACAAGATCAAGCGGTCTCTGAAAGAGCGCTCTAAGCGCACTTTCGCAGAAATGCTCAAAGAGGCCGCTGCCACCAAACTGGTTTCCCCGAATCTCTTCGAGGTCTTGCCATCCGATGAGTCTGATTCTGACGATTCAGTTGGGGAATCTTCTTTTGTTGAACCCGGGAAATCTAGGAAGAGGAAAAACCTTTCTTCTCCTAGGCTCCCTAGGAAAGGACAGAGAAGGTCTCCATCTGAAGTGACTGATACTGAGAAACAAAAAAGTGCTGTAGAAAATCCGAAGCAAACTCCTCCGGGATTGGCAAAATTGAATTCAAGTAAGGAGTTTCCGGCACTTCCAGGAACATCAAAAAACCCAACTGTTCCTTCTTTTTCGTCCAAGATTCAGCCAGAATCTGGACTGCTGAAGTTTTCAGATATTGTGGACTGGATTTTTGAAAATTTAACATAACTGATCCTCTTAAAAGTCTTCTGCTGGCATTTCTACCAACAGTTAAAACGTGTTTGAAGCAGTTGACTGCTAAATGGCCCCTCCTTGCAGCGATCGTATCCTTCGATGGCTAATTCATCGGCTGAGATGAAGGATTCTATCTCTATTTTACAGTGGAATTGTAGAAGTATCATCCCCAAAATTGATTCATTTAAAGTTTTGATTAATAAGCATAAAAGCGATGCATTTTCCCTCTGTGAAACTTGGCTCACTTCAAATGTAGATCTTAGCTTCCATGATTTTAATATAATTCGCCTCGACCGAGACACCCCTTACGGAGGAGTACTTCTAGGGATTAGGAAGTGCTATTCCTTCTATCGTATTAACCTCCCCACGGTCCCAGGCGTCGAAGCTGTCGCATGTCAAATGACAATACAAGGTAAAGTGCTTTGTATTGCCTCAATATATATTCCTCCCAGAGCACAGGTTGGGCAACGGCTGCTCTTTGAATTAATAGAACTTTTTCATTCGCCACGTTTGATTTTGGGAGATTTTAACTCTCACGGCGTGGCTTGGGGTTCCCCATACAATGATAACCGTTCCTCCTTGATCTATAACCTCTGTGACGACTTCGACATGACAATATTAAACAACGGGGATATGACACGCGTTCCGAAACCTCCAGCGCGCCCCAGTGCTTTAGATTTATCTCTATGTTCAACATCGCTACGGTTGAATTGCATATGGAAGGTAGTCCTTGATCCCCACGGTAGCGATCATTTGCCTATTCAAATTTCAATTGATAATGGTTCAACTCGCACGCGATCAGTTGATATTCCGTATGACCTCACACGGAATATCGATTGGAAATTATACGAGGAAATGATATCAGAAGCTGTCGAGTCGATTCAACATCACCCACCACTTGAAGAATACAACCTCCTCGCGGGGGTCAGTGCGTCTTGAACTGTCCTACAGATCAGACGTTTTTTCGGTTGCTTGTGGACTGGTCTTTGACTGCCTATAGCTTCAAAGTTTGTGTTTTGTCAGTGTGTCTTTTAAAGACTACCTGAAAGTTATTTCCCATCAGTCTTTCTCAAGACTACCTACTTTTGAATTTAACATTTGTTTTAACTTTTTTCGTATCACCTGAAATGGCTGGACGGAAAAAGAAACCTCGCATCGCTGCGGGGAGGAAAAGAGAGGCATCTCTTTCTGACACTTCGAGTGTCTGTAGTGACAATCCTTTTGATATTTTGCCTGAGCAAGAAGCTGGTGAAATGGAAGTTACCAATAATGAAACTATACAAAATATAAAATCTTTAAAAAAGGAGAAAGTTCCACCTATTGTGGTAACTATTTCTTCTGTATTTAATATATTCAAAAAGGAACTTTCAACGTTTGTTTCTGACGTTAAAGTTACCTATCAAATTGGCCGTAGAGGTGAATGCCGCTTATTAGCCGACTCAGTAAAGGGTCGTGATCGTCTTGTTCAGTATTTAACTGACAAGATGTACAAATTTTTTACATATGACACCAAGAACGCCAAGCCGTTCAAGGTTGTCTTGAAAGGTCTCACCAACGATCAAACCGTTGATGAGATCAAACTTACTTTAACAGAATTACTTGGCATAGCCCCTACCCAAGTAATTCTAATGAAACAAAAATCACGAGGCGAAAACAGTCAGAGAACTGGAATTTCCCTTGTTATTTATTTAATTCATTTTAACCGCAATGAGGTTAACAACTTAAATTTTTTTGAAAAAGCACATGCTTTGTATAATTTGCGTGTAAAGTGGGAAATTTATAGGAAGTGTGGCGGAGGTGAAAGGCATATCACCCAATGCCGTACTTGCCAACGTTATGGCCATGGTTCCAAATTCTGTAACATGGACCAAAAATGTCTTAATTGTGGAGACTCTTCTCACAAAAAGGACACATGTCCTGTGAAAGAGAGTGAAAATTTTCGCTGTGCGAAATGTAACGGCAACCATATGTCAAATTTTTATCAATGCCCAGTCCGTTTAGCAATTGTTAAGGCAAGGCAAGGTAAACAAAATTCAATTTCTCAATTAAAACCAACTTCAAAACAAAATTCTCCAAGCGTACCAGTGACGCATAGTTTACCTACTCCTTTGCATACCCGTTTAACTTATGCACAGGTTACAGGTAGTTCGAACATTATACCGCCTAGTGTTGGTAGTTCGGAAATGACCGTTAATATGGGTAAGCAAAACACGCTAGAAAATAATTGTACACCTATTACTCCAGCTAATATTGCTGCCGAAAATATTTTTTCTAATGTCAACTGCCTGGGGCCTATTACGGCAGGTAAACTTTCTTTTTTGCAACAGGCAATGTTCGATCTTATGAACGCCATGTTGCAGGCAAAATCAATGTTTGAAGCCATTCAAATAGGCACAAATTTTACTATTAAAATTGTTTCTAATTTAAAATTTAGCAATGATTTTAAATAAAACAATTAAAATATTAAATTGGAATGCTCGCTCATTGAAGGCCAATGAGAATGAGCTTTTTAATTTTTTAACAGTAAATAATGTGCATATTGCAATTATTACTGAAACATTTTTGAAACCTAACATAAAATTAAAATATGATCCCAATTACGTGGTTCATAGATATGATAGGATTCAGGGTTCCGGCGGTGGAGTTGCAATTGTTATTCATCGCCGAATCAAACATCGTGCTCTTCCCCATCTTGAGACGAAAGTTATTGAAACTTTGGGAATTGAAGTTCAAACTGAACTTGGGATTTTATTTATTGCCGCAGCATATTTACCATTTCAATGCACACGCGAGCTCAAAAATTATTTTAAAGGTGATTTACAAAAACTCACCAGAAATCGTTCGAAATTTTTCATAATCGGCGATTTTAACGCTAAACATCGTTCATGGAATAATTCTCAAAGTAATTCCAATGGCAAAATTTTATTCAATGATTGTTCTTCAGGATACTATTCTATTTTGTCTCCGAATAGTCCTACATGCTTTTCTTCTGTAAGAAACCCTTCAACAATTGATTTGGTGCTGACAGATCAAAGTCATGTATGTAGTGATTTGATCACACATGCTGACTTTGATTCTGACCATCTTCCAATAACTTTTTCTTTATCACATGAATCAGTTTTAAACCCTATGAGCTCTGTTTCTAATTATAACAAGGCTAATTGGGAAAGATACAAAACTCATATTGAGAGAAATTTCAATAATGAGCTTGATTTGCAAAACGAAGTGAATATTGATTCCGCTTTGGAAGCATTAAAATGTGCAATTGTTGATGCCAGGAATTATTCTGTTCCAAAGGCTCAAGTGAAATTTGATTCATCAATAATTGACGAAAATCTTCAACTTCTAATTCGTTTGAAAAATGTCCGCAGACGTCAATATCAACGTTCTCGTGACCCTGTTTTTAAAACTATTTATAAAGATTTACAGAAAGAGATTAAACATAGATTTACTCTTCTGAGAAATCAAAATTTTGAGACTAAAGTTGAAAAATTGAAACCATATTCAAAACCATTTTGGAAGCTGTCGAAGATTCTTAAGAAACCTTCAAAGCCTATTCCAGTTTTAAAAGATGGTGAACGTTTTCTTGTATCCAATGAACAAAAGGCTCAAAGACTTGCTCAGCAGTTTGAGAGTGTTCATAACTCAAATTTGAATTTTGTGAGTCCAATTGAAAATGAAGTCACACGTCAATTTGATTTAATTTCTTCCCAGAATTTTTTACCTGCAGAAATAATTGAAACTAACTTGAATGAGATTAAATCAATTATTAAAAATTTCAAAAATATGAAAGCACCTGGTGACGATGGAATCTTTAATATACTAATCAAACATCTCCCTGAGAGCACAATGGAATTTTTAGTGAAAATTTTCAATCGCTACTTCAAAATTGCATATTTTCCCAAATTATGGAAAAATGCAAAAATTACTCCCATTTTAAAACCGGATAAGAACCCAGCTGAAGTTTCAAGTTATCGACCAATCAGTTTGCTTTCTTCAATAAGTAAACTGTTTGAGAGAATTATTCTTAACAGAATGATGTCACACATCAACGAAAATTCAATTTTTGCAAATGAACAGTTTGGATTTCGCCATGGGCATTCCACAACTCATCAATTGCTCAGAGTTACTAATATGATACGAGCTAACAAATCTGAAGGTTATTCCACTGGAGCTGCTCTTTTAGACATAGAAAAAGCATTCGACAGTGTTTGGCATAAAGGTTTGATTGCGAAGTTGCAAACTTTTAATTTTCCAATTTTCCTAATCAAAATTTTAAAAAATTATCTTACTGATCGAACTCTGCAGGTTGTCTATCAGAATTCAAAATCTGATAGATTTCCTGTCAGAGCAGGTGTACCTCAAGGTTCAGTCTTGGGTCCAGTCCTGTACAACATATTCACTTCAGATCTTCCTGATTTGCCTCCAGGATGCACAAAGTCATTGTTCTGCGATGACACAAGCATTTCCGTAAAAGGAAAAAGTCTTCGTGTCATATGCAGCCGATTGCAGAAAAGTTTAGATATTTTTTCTTCCTACTTGCAAAAGTGGAAAATCTCTCCCAATGCTTCTAAAACTCAAATGAAAATTTTTCCGCATAAGCCTAGGGCTTCTTTCCTCAAGCCAAACAATAATCACGTTGTCGAGATGAATGGGGTTATTTTAAGTTGGTCCGACAAGGTTAAGTACTTGGGACTAATTTATGATAAAAAACTTATTTTCAAAGAGCACATTGAGAGTATACAAGCCAAGTGCATCAAATATACGAGATGTTTATATCCTCTCATTAACAGGAATTCTAAACTTTGTTTAAAGAACAAACGTTTGATTTACAAACAAATTTTTAGACCAGCAATGCTTTATGCTGTACCGATCTGGTCAAGTTGCTGTTCAACAAGGAAGAAAACGCTCCAAAGGATTCAGGATAAAATTCTGAAAATGATTTTGAAGCGTCCTCCTTGGTTTGGTACACTCGAATTACATAGGCTTACTGGTGTTGAACCATTAGAAGCTATGTCAAATAAAATTATTAACAATTTTCGACAAAAATCGTTGCAATCCTCAATTGCTACGATAAGCTCTCTTTATAGCCAATAAGTTAGCAATTAAGTTAGTTGTAAGTTTACTTCCCCTTTTCTGACAAGTAGGTTTAAATCCCTACGAATGATAAGTCCTAATTGCGAAAGCAAACAAATCCTAACAATTAAAATTACAAATTTCTTACAGTGTTGAGAAGTCACCATTTATGATTGGACACACATACTCATTATTTACTAATATTTATCATAAATACTTAAGCTACTAACAAATCCCTCCTCGCGGGCTTGATTCTCGACGCCGCGTTGCAAGCCCAAACGAAGAAATATCCCGGCGTGACGATCAAAGAACGGCCTCCCACTCCGTGGTGGGACAAAGAGTGCTCCTATATCTACACGGAAAAATCCGACGCGTTTAAGGCCTTCTTTTGGTCAACTTTTGGTCAACCCGATGACTTTAAGCGGTATTCGGAGCTTGAGACCAAGTTCAAAAGCTTGGTCCGAGCAAAGAAACGTGGATATTGGCGCCGGTTCGTAAACGAAACGTCGAGGGAGACATCGATGAGCACTCTTTGGAACACAGCCCGAAGAATGCGAAATCGTATAACGGTCAACGAAAGCGAGGAGTCTTCAAGTCGTTGGATATTTGATTTTGCCAGGAAAGTATGTCCAGACTCTGTTCCTGCGCAAAACTTTGTTCGCGATACGTCTCCGGGCCACGATGCGATAGAATCACCTTTTACGATGGCAGAATTTTCAGTTGTCCTCCTGTCCTGTAACAATAACACGCCTGGGTTAGATAGAATCAAATTCAACTTGTTGAAGAATCTACCCGGATATGCCACGAGGCGCTTGGCAACTTTTCGTATTAGCTACATGGGTCCTCCCCAGGGCTCATGCTTAAGCCCCTTTCTTTACAATTTTTATGTGAATGACATTGACGCATGTCTGGCAAATTCATGCACGATAAGACAACTTGCAGACGACAGCGTGGTCTCTGTTACAAGAGCCAAAGCTGCCGATTTGCAAGGACCATTGCAAGATACCTTGGACAATTTGTCTGCTTGGGCTTTACAGCTAGGTATCGAATTCTCTCCGGAGAAGACTGAGATAGTAGTTTTTTCTAGGAAGCGCGAGCCTGCTCAGCTCCACTTACAGTTAATGGGTGAAACGATTTCTCAGGTTTTGGTATCTAAATATCTTGGTGTCTGGTTCGATTCGAAAGGCACCTGGGGATGTCACGTTCGGTATTTGATGAAAAAATGTCAACAAAGAGTGAATTTTCTCCGGACAATTACTGGATCATGGTGGGGCGCCCACCCAGCAGACCTCATAAGGCTTTACCAAACAACGATATTGTCGGTGCTTGAGTACGGGTGTTTCTGCTTCCGCTCCGCTGCAAACACCCATTTAATCAAGCTGGAACGATTGCAGTATCGTTGTTTGCGTATTGCCTTAGGTTGTATGCATTCGACCCATACGATGAGTTTGGAAGTTTTGGCGGGCGTTCTTCCATTAAAAGACCGCTTTTGGGATCTGACTACTCGTATTCTCATCAAATGTGAGGTTTTGAACCCCTTGGTAATTGAAAATTTCGATAGGCTAGTTGAACTTAATTCTCAAACCCGTTTCATGACTGTGTATTTCAATCACATGTCTCAAAGTATAAATCCTTCCTCATACACCTCCAATCGTGTCAACTTATTAGATACTTCTGTTTCTACTGTGTTTTTCGATACATCCATGATGGAAGAAACTCGTGGAATCCCGGATCATTTACGCGTGCAGCAGATCCCTAAAATATTTTTAAACAAACATAAAAACATCAACTGCGACAATGCGTTTTATACTGATGGATCACTTCTCAACGGGTCCACTGGCTTCGGTATCTTCAACAATAATTTTACCGCCTCCTACAAGCTCGATAATCCTGCTTCTGTTTACGTCGCAGAATTGGCTGCAGTTCAGTATACCTTAGGGATTATTGAAAAAATGCCCACGGACCATTACTTCATCTTTACGGACAGTCTCAGTTCTATTGAGGCTCTCCGATCGATGAAGGATGTAAGGCACTCTCCGTATTTCCTGGGGAAAATACGGGAACATCTGAGTGCTTTATCCGAAAAATCTTCTCAGATTACCTTAGTGTGGGTCCCTTCTCATTGTTCCATTCCGGGCAATGAGAAAGCGGACACTTTGGCTAAAGTGGGCGCAACAAACGGTGATATTTATAACAGACCAATTGCCTACAATGAATTTTTAAAACTTTCACGTCAGAGTACACTTGTCAACTGGCAGGCCTCGTGGGATAAGGGAGAACTGGGGAGGTGGCTACACAGCATCATCCCCAAGGTTTCCACCAAACCTTGGTTTCGGGGGTTGGATGTAGGACGAGATTTCATTCGCATGATGTCTCGGATTATGTCCAAGCACTACGGGCTAGATGCACATCTCTTGCGTATTGGGCTGGCGAGCAGTAATCATTGCGTTTGTGGATTGGGGTATCAAGACATTGAACACGTGGTTTGGGTGTGTGCTGAATTCTGCGGCGCCAGATCTCTACTTTTGGATACCCTCAGGGCCCGAGGAATACAGCCCTATGTGCCAGTTCGTGATATTCTCGCTCAGCGAAACTTGCCATACATGCTACATGTTTATAGCTACTTGAAGAGCATCAAGGTGCCAATTTAACAGCGAAACAAAAAAAAACTATGTTAGTTTTAGTATTAGATTTAGTTTCGGCTCGTAGTCGGCAGCGAGGGTAAAGAATTTGCCTTTAGATTAGAAGATATTCTAGACCATAAGGCATTAGATTTAATTGGCTCCGTAAAACATTAATTTGTATTGTGCCGTGTCAAATAAATGTTGTGTGAACAAAAAAAAATCAATTGGTTTCGCGTACACCAGTCATGGAACAGATCAAGCAACCTTTGCAATTCTCTACAGTCCTCTATTCGGCGGATAGTCAAATATATTTTTAGATCATCAGCGAAAAACAATTTCCCGCCTCGATTGAGAATAATCGCTGCATCGTTAACATATATTGAAAACAACAATGGGCCCAAATTACTACCCTGTGGTACACCTGATAGGTTCGTAAATTCATCAGAGTTAGAATTACCGATTTTCACAAAAATTTGCCTGCCTATTAGATAGGATTCCAGCCATTTGCAAAATCTTTGAGTGCAGCCTATTTTTTCTAATTTACTTAAAAGGATGGCATGGTTCACAGTATCAAGAGCGGCTTTTAGATCGGTGTATATCGTTTCTACTTGGGCTTTGGCGCTAACATTCCTGAAGCAATGCGATACGAAACTTACGAGATTGGTTTCTACGGTACGCCCGCGAAAAAATCCATGTTGCGCCGTACTTATATAATTTCGGCAGGCAGCAGATAACGCTTCGTTTACAATCGTCCCATAAATTTTTGATTCCGCGCATAGAGAGGTTATTCCTCTATAATTTACTACGTTGGATTTATCACCCTTCTTGAAAACCGGAAACATGCCAGATTGTTTCCAAGCAATGGGGAAACACTGTTGATGGAAGGATAAATTGAAGAGCCAGGTTAACGGGGCAGCTATAACATCGGCACATTTTTTCATAATAGCCGTAGGAATTATACCAGGGCCAGGCGAAAAGGATAGTTTTACTCTACTGGTGGCGGAAACAACGAGCTGTTCGCTTACGCTTAAAATGTCCATACTTATAATTTCTGGTGGCACATTGGTCAGAGCTGTGTTCAATTTGTGCAACGGTAATCGGTGTGCTACTGAAAACGCTTGAAAGGTGCTGTGCAAATAAGTTGCACTTGTCGATGGGCGATGTAGCAGTCACACCATCGAGGAATATAGTCGAAGGTAGGCCATTTTGTTTTCTCTTCGTATTAACGAACTTCCAAAATTTTCTTGGATTTTGTCTCAAACTTTGCTGCGTAGAACGAACGTGAAGATTGTAGAGAAACTTGTTATAGTTGCGATATCTGTTGCTGGCTATGGTAAAGCTATGTTTCAAGAATGGGCAACGTTGCCGAGTGTAAGCTCGAAGAGCCCTCGCCCGGATTCTTTTCATGTGACGAAGCTTGCCGTTGGACCATGGAGGTTTTCTGGGAGCTCGACGAGGGGGTACAGCAATCAATACGCAGTCCATCATTATCTGATTGTAGAAGGCGACGGCATTATTGACATCAGTGAACTGCTCTAGCACACTCCAATCTACTTGTGATTCATGACATAATTAATAGTTTCTAGTTTCATTGAATGTTCCTCACACGTAGGCCAGACCATTTAGTGCAAACACTGTTCTTGACTACAAAGTGCCCTGGGCTTGGTGGTTGAGCTCCTATCTCGGGTTCTTATAGCTTTACGGAATCCTAAGATAGAGCCACAAAACTATTGTATGAGAGTTTTGAAAGCCCAAGGGCGCGTGCTTCCGGGTGGCGGATGGGAGCTCAGGGAGATGATGAGAGTCAGATACCTATGTTGTAGTCTTTCCTACTCTGATCTCGGCAATCTCCTATGTAAGAAAGTTTCTTAACAATATCAATTAACACTAAAGAATTTTTCTCACACGTGGACCAGACCACATAGTGCAAGCTCTTTTCTTGTCTATATCCATGAATGCATTACAGTCCCACATGATACAGTCATACCTCGATATAAGGCAACTTTATTTTTGTTCTCGTTACGCTATATCGAGTTACGTTATATCGAAGCACGAAAAAAAATATTTTTTTATTGATGCAAAATTCTTTATGGCTACTCAAAAGTGCACAAAAACTTATTTCCCTTCACTTAAAAGTATATATAAACCTGTCTTATGTCCCTTCAAAACAATTTTCGTAGACCAACATAACCAGTCACAAAACATTGAAAAATATGAATGTCAATTTTACCCCATTTTACGGCACTAATTGGTTTCAAAACTTACTTAAAACATTTATTTGGAACATTTTACACCTCAAAAATAATTGTTGTACTTTAATTTTGGGAAATTGAAAAAAGTTACGTTATATCGAGGTAAAAGTTACGTTATATCGAGTTACGTTATATCGAGGTTGCCTTATATCGAGGTATGACTGTACTTCGTTACCTATTAAATAAAATGAATTAATGTTTTACTTTTTTCTGGCAGTGTGACTCTTATGCATTCATGCATGGATTATAGTTAAGCGGGAAATTAAATTCTTTACTTTTTATTGTTAGTTCCATATGCAAAGTTGTATTGTTGTATGTACTATTATTTAGTAAACGTGTACGTGGTTTCTTTATCGACTACATCGTTCATATATACATTCTGTTTCATTTTTCCTTTTCGTTTTTTTTTAATATTTTCATTTTTTTTTTATTCCGAGTTTCATGATAAAATTTCGAGTTTAGATGTCTAGATATGTATTGAATTCACCAACACAGCGAAATTTGATCAAGGAACCACAGTTCTTCGTTTTCAAAGCTAAGTATTATTTTATCATGTCTGTTTTTGTTTATTGATTAGCATATGTTGTTATTATTATGTTCCGTTTTTTTATTATTGTTATTATTATAATTGTTACGATTATTATTGTTATTATCATTATTTTTATTATTATCATTGTTTTTCAGCATAGTAAACTCAACAAACAAACAGATGCACATACATTTACACACACGCACTCACACTTACACTTATTAAACTTCAGAGATCCTTGCCTTTCCTTATCCTTCGGCAGTTAACTGACTAGTTATAACTCAGGTGTCTTGCCAAGATGCTACCCTAACAAGACAGTATTTTTGCAACTTGCCCAGGGTTATTCTAGTTATTTACACAGAATTTAATTGACCAGCTGGTTACTGAGGCTGTGATGCCAATCCTCTTATCACTGGTATAGCATGAATGGTGCCTCATAACACCAGTGACCCGGCCCTTGGCCCCCTTCTATACCTCACAAATACAAAAAAAAAACTCTGTTCTTATCTACAAGGTGATAGTCACATACTAACAGACATGCGTAAAGAGAAGTGCAGTGAGTTTGGTTACCTTTTGGTCATAACCGTAGGCCTCCTACGTTAAAAAATACGACTAATCTTACGTTGGCGGGTCGTTTTCGACCGTCGTTTTTTTTGTATGGAGAAATTGATTAAATTGATTATATTTTGTATAAAAAATTGATAAAATATGGGAAACAAATGTTATTCGAATCGTCTTTTCCGTGAATCATCACAGTTTTGTCATTTTCTATTGGGACTTCGGGAACATATTCGTAATTACTAGCTCACTCGATTTTTCTGAGAAACCACAATTTTCTGCATTCGATACTTTCCTAATTCCATTCGGCAGACGAAGGACGATCTCCATCACTCCTCCAATACTGAGTGGAGTTAGACTGGGCTTCAGCAATGAAGTCAAATATCTCGGAATTATTCTGGACAAGAAACTGAACTGGTCTGCACAACTGGATCATGCCGCTAAGAAAGCGATCTCAGCGATCTGGGCCTGCAGAACTCTCTTCGGTAAGACCTGGGGACTGAAACCAGACTTGGCACTCTGGTCTTACAAGACCATTGCCCGACCAAGAATCACCTATGCTGCCCTAGTGTGGTGGCCTAAGGTGAACGAAGTGACTGCGCAAGCCAAACTCAAAAAAGTTCAAAGACTTGCATGTCTTTCGGTTACCAGCGCTATGCGAACAACTCCAACTGCAGCCATGGAAGCTATGCTTTGCCTACTACCTCTACATCTTCATGTGAAAAAGGAAGCAGAGCTTGGCGCTCTAAGGTTGCAAAGGAGGAAAACCATACTTGAAGGGGACCAAATCGGCCACCTTCGCATACTTAGGGAGTTCAAACTAACTCCGCTATTAACCACAGTCTCCGACTGGATGGACGTTAGGTCCAACATGGATATTCCATATAGAGTGATTGAAACAAACCGCTCTATGTGGAACAATGGAGGGCCTAATCTTCCACCTGGCATCGTCAATTTTTATACGGACGGCTCGAAAATGGGATCCCTAACGGGATCTGGTATATACGGACCCGGTATCAGGGAAACGTTTTCCCTGGGAAAATGGCCCACCGTTTTTCAAGCAGAGGTATATGCCATATATATCTGCGCAAAAATATGTCTGCAACGCAACTACAGACATGCGAAAATCGGTATATTCTCGGACAGTCAAGCAGCACTACTAGCACTTAAGTCCGTCAAATGCGCTTCCAAACTTGTTTGGGAATGCATTGAAACTCTACGGGAACTTTCCCGACAGAATTCAGTTTTTCTGTTTTGGGTGCCCGGACACTGCGGAGTCGAGGGTAATGAACACGCTGATTACCTAGCAAGACAGGGATCAGCTCAGCGGTTTATTGGTCCCGAGCCGTTTCTGGGTACGTCCATTTCCGCTATCAAAAGCGAACTATTAACTTGGGAAAGGCTAGAAATAGTATCCCAATGGCAACAGGCACAGGGTTGTAGACAAGGCAAACAGTTTATCTATCCGAACCCTGGAACCGCCAGAAAGCTACTTAGTCTAAATCGTAGTGACCTACGGATAATCACGGGACTCCTCACCGGACACTGTCCCGCTTTTTATCATTTAAAGAAAATCGGCGTAGTGTTGAACGACACCTGCCGATTCTGCAAATCTGAACCAGAGAGTTCAGAGCATTTGCTTTGCTCTTGCGAAGCTCTTGCTTCCTCTAGGTACAACTTCTTAGGAAGTTACCTTTTAACTCCATACCAAGCATGGAGCTCCAATCCCAAGCAGGTCATTAGTTTCATCAACTATGTTGTACCTAATTGGGGTACAGGTTTACAACAAAACAGTTCTACTCCATCAATGAGTACGAACAATCCGTAACCTGTGCACAGCAATCGGGGCCCGCCACAAAAGACAATCAGCAAGAATGTCGCAGTGGCATTTCAGTACCCAGTGCCCTTCAGGCATACAGAGGATCAGTATTTATTTAATGGTATGGAATGATAATTGTTGAAAATTACATTTTTTGAGCTTTTATCAAACTTTACTCACTTCTCCAAATTTACGTAATTAACCCTCAACTAAGATTACTTTAAGTAATTTCAATACTTGTTTTTGTATTTGGAAATTAATTGGATTGAGTTTTGACTGAGTTAGAAGAATTTTTCGGAACTATGAAAAATTGCATCGCGCATGCAAGGGTTAACTTTGACAGGTATGTGAATCATGCAAAAGTTGCGTTTAAGAACACGTTAACAACGCCTAGTGTTGTAAGAGCAATATCTTTTGATTAGTATTTTTTATCACGAATTTCGGGTGATCAACTTCACCCCACTGATCAATTTCACCCCATTCCACGGTACCCATTCGACAACCGTAGCTTATTTGCTATTAACCATCATAGAGCACAACCGCGAAAAATTGACCTATAAATAGTATGATGAATTCTTATAATCAATACTGCGAAGCCATCGACTTCACGATGTCCCGGTATGAACTGAAACAGTATTTCAAGTCCTTGGGGCTGAGGACACAAAATTAATTTGTTTTATATTTATGTATAGTTAAGAAAATAATGTAACCATATGAGAATATTATATGATTGAGGAAATAAAAAAATAAAACAGAATATTTTTACTACAGACGGTGTCACAAACAGATGCGCAAAGAGTAAGGTTAAGAACTACGCTAAGAGTGAACCATTGCTGGTAATTGGGGCTCCAAATGTGCAAGATCAACAAACTCGTGCATGGTTTTCATCGTCAGTTCTAACTTTGTAAAGCATATGCAGTTGTATGTGACGCTCTATATTATGATCGATGCATTGAAAATCTAAAATATTGAGAGTATGTTGCGCTACAAACTTAAATTTTGCCTTTGTTAAAGCGGTCTTTAGCTTCAAGTCAGTTCGCCTCTAAAAAACTTAAAAGTATACTGGTACAAAGTTTCGATACTTCATTGTGCTTTCCGGTGCGTAGTCATGCGAAGTTAAATCTGGTAGTCCGGAAAGTTTACCCATATTTATTTTGGGAATCGTTATTTCCAGAACCAATTATAATATTTGGCTGAACTTTGACTCAAAATCAAATCAATATAAAAAAACATCTTCAGATGTTTTCGCTAGATGGTAGTAGTAATATTGGATTTTTTGGGACTTATCGGTTATACTGGGTGGTTTTCGACTAGAGGTGGGAAAAATGGTTCACTATAGTGAGCGGATCAGAGCGGTTCCGCTCACTAAGATGAACTAGTTCCTTTTAACTGCTCACTCGCTTTTTTCTTTCCTACATAATTTTTGGTTTTTATCAGTGTAGCTAATTATCAGACACCGCAAGCGAGAGCCAGGTGAAAGCTTTACACCCGATTTGCCAAGCGCGAGGTCGCGCGCAAAATTACAATAGAACTCCCAGAAACAAGCTGCCGCCAAACGTCTGCCCTGATTTGCATGACCTGCATTTCTCATCACCCAGCCACCAGCCAGGCTCAAGAGCATGCAAAAAAACAACTTGCAACAGTCCATACACAGGTACACTGGTTGGCTAACGCCGAGTAAATACACGAATAGATGTGGAACGAAAAGAATGAAAGCACTGATTCACTTATCTGGCAATCCGCTCGCAGGCTGATCAAAAGATTCAGTTCTTTGAAAGCGCGAAATCTTTCGCTCTCAGAAGAACTGCTTCTTCCGATGGCTCTTTTGTTCAGCTCGCAGGCAATCCGCTCGCGATCAGAAGATTTCGATCTTTTAAATAACTGATTTTCTGATCAGCTCTCGAGCGGATTGTCTGCATAGATTCAAAAGATCAGTAAACCAGTTCTTCCGCTCTTTTCGTTCCACTTTTCGTGTGCGTCCCGGCGTTAGCCAGCCCGTGTGCTGTGTGTGAACTGTGGCAAGTAAATTTTATTTTTTTATTTCCGCGGCTAGTGGATGGTTATGCATAGGAGAGCAGGCAGCCGGCGGCAGCTATTTTCTGGGAGTTCTATTGCAGTGTCGCACGCCGCTTTGGGCTTGGGGTGTAAAACATTAATATATATATATATATATTTATACATATATATATATATATATATATATATATATATATATATATATATATATATATATATATATATATATATATATATATATATATATATATATATATATATATATATATATATATATATATATATATATATATATATATATATATATATAT
This sequence comes from Wyeomyia smithii, assembly GCF_029784165.1. Taxonomy (NCBI): domain Eukaryota; kingdom Metazoa; phylum Arthropoda; class Insecta; order Diptera; family Culicidae; genus Wyeomyia; species Wyeomyia smithii. The sequence continues at coordinate 163,918,363 of NC_073695.1, read as the reverse complement.
ATATATATATATATATATATGTATACATATATATATATATTTTTTTTTTCTTCATCTATAGTTTATTTGACACGGCACAAATACAATTCAATGTTTAACGGCGCCAATTATATCTGGTAGCTTACTTTCTAAAGTATCTTAATAACTAAAAGCAAATTTTTTATCCTCGCTGCCGACTACGAGCTGAAACTAAATCTAACTTAAAGCTAGAATATTTTGCATTAAAAGCACAGGTTTGCTGTTTGATGGTTTTCATTGCCATAGGTAAGCAGCGTATTAAATTTGTTCCGCTGCTGGGCCAAGATATTACGGACTGGCATATTGGGTTGTTTCCATCGGGCCTTGAGAGTATCGTGCGGGTCTGATTGCTGTTTTCCGGATCCGGGGTCTTAACGTGTTCTTGTCGTTTGGTTGGATGTAGGCGGAAGGGGATAGGACTAAACTGGGGCGTGGATGGATTTTAGGAAAACGTATATGAGGGACATGTAGGATAGGTCACGGCTCGCCAAGACATCACGAACAGGAACAGCCGGCTGCCTACCTTCGGCCTGCAGAAAAGCTATTAATCTAGACCTGGCGTCATGGTGTACAGGACATGACCAAACAACGTGCTCTATGTCGTGATAACCTTCACCACAGGCACAGATACCACTCTCCCCGAGCCCAACACGACGGAGGTGCGCGTCAAATCTATAGTGGTTGGACATAAGCCGAGACATCACGCAAATGAAATCTCGACCTACATCCAACCCCTTGAACCACGGGTTCGTCGATACCTTGGGGATTATGGAATGTAACCACCTTCCCAGTTCCCCTTTAGTCCATGAATTTTGCCAACTGATGATCGTATTCTGACGTACAAATGCGAAAAATTCATTGTAAGCAATTGGTCTTTCATAAATATCGCCGTTTATTGCACCCACCTTAGCCAAAGAGTCCGCTTTCTCATTGCCCGGTATCGAGCAGTGAGAAGCGACCCACGCTAAGGTAATCTGAAACGATTTTTCGGATAAAGCACTCAAATGTTCCCGTATTTTCCCCAGGAAATACGGAGAGTGCTTAACATCTTTCATCGATCGGAGAGCCTCAATGGAGCTGAGACTGTCCGTAAAGATGAAATAATGGTCCGTGGGCATTTTTTCGATAATCCCTAGGGTGTACTAAATTGCAGCTAATTCTGCGACGTAAACAGAAGCAGGATTATCGAGCTTATAGGAGACGGCTAAATGATTATTGAAGATACCGAAGCCAGTGGACCCATCCAGAAGTGATCCGTCAGTGTAGAACATATTGTCGCAGTTGATGTTTCGATATTTATTGGAAAAAAATTTAGGGATCTGCTGCACGCGTAAATGATCCGGGATTCCACGAATTTCTTCTATCATGGATGTATCGAAGAACACAGTAAAATCAGAAGTATTTAATAAGTTGACACGATTTGGAATATTCGGAGAAGGGTTAATATTCTGAGACATGGGAAGCAGAAACACCCGTATTCAATTACAGACAATATCGTTGTTTGGTAAAGCCTTATAAGGTCTCCTGGGTGGGCTCCCCACCATTGTCCGGTTATTGTACGAAGAAAATTCACTCTTTGTTGACATTTTTTCATCAGATACCTGACGTGACAACCCCAGGTGCCTTTAGAGTCGAACCAGACACCAAGATATTTGTGTACTTAAACCTGAGAAATCGTTTTACCCATTAACTGTGTTTGAAGCTGAGCAGGTTCATGCTTCCTAGAAAAAACTACTATCTCAGTCTTCTCCGGAGAGAATTCGATACCTAGCTGTAAAGCCCAAGCAGACAAATAGTCCAAGGTATCTTGCAATGGTCCTTGCAAATCGGCAGCTTTGGCTCCTGTAACAGAGATTACACTGTCGTCTGCAAGTTGTCTTATCGTGCATGAATTTGCCAGACATTCGTCGATGTCATTTACATAAAAGTTGTAAAGAAGGGGGCTTAAACATGAGCCCTGGGGAAGACCCATGTAGCTAATGCGAAAAGTTGCCAAATCGCCATGCGTAAAATGCATGTGCTTTTCGGACAACAAATTGTGCAAAAAATTGTTCAAAATTGGAGAAAATCCTTGTCGGTGAAGTTTACCCGAAAGAATGTCAATAGAAACGGAATCAAAAGCCCCCCTAATGTCCAAGAACGCAGACGCCATTTGTTCTTTGCGAGCATACGCCAACTGAATATCTGTTGAAAGCAACGCAAGACAATCATTCGTCCCTTTGGCACGGCGGAAGCCAAATTGAGTATCTGATAGTAGACCATTTGATTCGACCCAATGGTCTAAACGACGGAGTATTATTTTTTCCATCAATCCATCAATACAGGATAGCATTGCAATCGGCCTATAAGAGTTGTGATCAGAAGCTGGTTTCCCTGGTTTTTGGACGGCGATCACCTTCACTTACCTCCAATCCTGCGGTACAATGTTTTGCTCCAGGAACTTATTGAACAAGGTCAACAAGCGCCTCTTGGCATTGCCGGGTAAATTCTTCAACAAGTTGAATTTGATTCTATCTAACCCAGGCGCGTTATTGTTACAGGACAGGAGGGCAACTGAAAATTCTGCCATCGTAAAAGGTGATTCTATCGCGTCGTGGCCCGGAGACGCATCGCGAACAATGTTTTGCTCAGGAACAGAGTCCGGACATACTTTCCTGGCAAAATCAAATATCCACCGACTTGAAGACTCCTCGCTTTCGTTGACTGTTACGCGATTCCGCATTCTTCGGGCTGTGTTCCAAAGAGTGCTCATCGATGTCTCCCTCGACGTCTCGTTCACGAACCGACGCCAATATCCGCGTTTCTTTGCTTTAGCCAGGCTTTTAAGCTTGGTATTAAGCTCCGAATACCGTATATAGTCGTCGGGTATACCTCCCTTCTGGAAGGCCAAAAACGCGTCGGATCTTTGAGTGTAGACATCGGAGCACTCTTTGTCCCACCAGGGAGTTGGAGGCCGCTCTTTGATCGTTACGCCGGGATATTTCTTCGTTTGGGCTTGCAACGCGGCGTCGAGGATTAAGCCCGCGAGGAGGTTGTATTCTTCAAGTGGTGAGTGATGTTGAATCGACTCGACCGCTTTTGAAATCATTTCCTCGTATAACTTCCAATCGACATTCCGTGTGAGGTCATACGGAATGTCAATTGGTCGCATGCGAGTTGACCCGTTTGTAATTGAAATAAGAATAGGCAGATGGTCGCTACCGTGAGGATCGAGGATTACCTTCCATGTGCAATCCAACCGTAGCGACGTCGAACATAAGGATAGATCCAGAGCGCTTGGGCGCGCTGGAGGTTTCGGGATACGAGTCATTTCACCGTTGTTTAAAATAGTCATGTCGAAGTCATCGCAAAGGTTATAGATTAAAGAGGAGCGGTTATCATTGTAAGGGGAACCCCAAGCCACACCATGAGAGTTGAAGTCTCCCAAAATCAAACGTGGCGAGGAAAGAAGTTCTATTAAATCAAAGAGCAACCGTTGCCCAACCTGTGCTCTGGGAGGAATATATATTGAGGCAATACAAAGCTCTTTACCTTGTGTTGTCATTTGACATGCGCCAACTTCGATGCCTGGAATCGAGGGGAGGTTAATACGATAGAAAGAATAGCACTTTTTAGTCCTTAAAAGTACTCCTCCATATGGGGTGTCTCGATCAAGGCGAATAATATTAAAATCATGGAAGTTGAGATCAATATTTGAAGTAAGCCAAGTTTCACAAAGGGAAAATGCATCGCATTTGTTTTTATTTATCAAAACTTTAAACGAATCAATTTTTGGTAAAATTCTTCTACAATTCCACTGTAAGACAGAGATAGAATCCTTCATATACGCAGTTGAATTAGGCATCGAAGGATACAATCGCTGCAAGGAGGGGCCATTGGGCAGTCAACTGCTTCAAAAATGATCTAACTGTTGGGAGGAATGCTGTAAGAAAAATTTTAATTGGATCGGGTACATTGAAATTTTCAAAAATCCAGTCCACAATGTCAGAAAATTTCACTAATCCAGAGTTTGTTTCATCAACTGGATGTGCAAAAGGAACAACTGGGGTTTTAGATGTTCCTGGCAGTGCTGGGAACTCCTTCTGGGACTTTAAATTTGCAAGCCCAGGAGGAGTTTGCTTCGGTTTTTCCGTAGCACCTTTAGTTTTGGTTGTACTGTTCTTTCCACTTTGGGAAATCTTAGGACCTTTTCTGGGAAGCTTAGGGGAGGAGAGATTTTTCCTCTTTCTAGACTCCCCAAGATTGGCAAAAGAAGTTCCCTCTAGTGGTTCGTCAGAGTCGGTTTCATCTGAAGACAACAGATCAAAGAGGTTCGCTGTTATGGTAGAAGTGGTCGTGGTCTTCTTGAGCATATCAGCGTAAGAACGCTTTGAACGCTCTTTGAGAGACCGTTTCAATTTATCCTTGCGCTGCATGTACACCGGGCATGTGGAGAGCTCATGCTGATTCTCCCCGCAGTAGATACATTTTTCAGCATTCGCACTACAGGAATCGTCGGCATGGTTCTCTCCACACTTACCGCACCGTGCCTTATTGCAACAGTAGGCGGCTGTGTGACCTAACTGCTTGCAATTGGTGCAGTTCATTAAACGGGGTACAAATAAGCGCACAGGAAGACGAACCCGGTGGATCGAGACGTGGCTAGGCAATGCAGACCCGGCGAACGTGACACGAAACGAGTCTGACGGAGTGTATACTTTTTTGTCGCCGACGAGCGACACAGATCGCAGTTGTTTAACCTCTAATACCTTAACCTCAGGAAGGCTGCTGTTTTTAAAACAGCCTACAGCATCCTTCAAGAGGCACTCGACGGACAAACTCGGATCGGTCACGACGCCGTCGATCTCCACGTCCCGGTATTTATACGCGGTACTCCCGAGTAAAGAGCTCGAAACAAGCTATATCGTTGGCCTGTTTCAGGTCATTGACCACAACACGGAGCTTGTTTGGTCTGACCTTGATTATTTCAGTCACGGCCTTGAAGCGTGACGTCAGGTCTTTCGAAATTTGTAATATGTTCAGGGATTTCGACTTAGGTCCTGCTTTTGGCCGGAAATATACAACGAAACGTGAACCTGCTGTTTCGTCAAGGTAGAGCCTGGCACGAGGGGGAACTGAAGAGTGAACAGCGGGGGAAGGAGCAGGAGGGACAGGGTCAGGAGGGTTCGGTGTCGGAGGATCGACTTCCATTGTGCTAAGGCTAGCGCCCTAACACCGACAAGAAACACGTACCTTTTCTTGATTTCGAGCGATGCTCCAGTTGTCTTCGACAATGTGGTGTGTGGTGGTTGAGTGCAGCAGCCGGCAGCTGTGCGGATTTACACTTTCTTCTTTGTTTGTAGCTCTGGTTGTCTTCAACACAGCTAAACACCGAAACGATCGGTTCAGCAGCGGCGGTTCAGCTACGCAGCAACAAAGCAAACAATAGCGGATGACCTTCAAAGCGGAATTATTTTGCACTGCACAGCACTCGTTAGACCGGGACCGGGCAAGCGATGCCTTTTGTTCGATTACTTTTTGCGAATATATCGAGACGACCGATAAACATAACCGATGCGCTTGGTTGTTCGACTCGGAATGATGACGCAAAAAGGTCATCACTTCAAATTTAGCGCGAAATTTTGCAATTTTGTCACCTCAAATTTTACGTACCCCAAGACTTTTATCCGAAGAATTTACCTTTCACCCCACGAAATGACTTCCAGATTTTTTCCAGATTTTTTTTGCCTTTTCCAGATTTGTAAAAAAATAACCTGGCAACGCTGTTCACAATACGAAATGAGGCACTAAACAGTGACCCTACTGCATGACAATGCTCGGCCTTATACTGCCAAACTCGTTAAAATTTACATAGAAACGCACAAATGAGCAGTCCTACCTTGCCGGCTATGGTCCGCAGATAAATATTGCCCTGTCCGATTATTACTTGCTCCGTTCGGCGTGACATGGTCTGGCTGATCAGCTGTTACACTCAAATGAAAACCTTGAAAAATGACTTGATTCGTTGATAGCCTCAATAGACAAACACTTCTATCGGGACAAAAGTTGCAGTTAGTGATGGGCAATACTTTGAATAATTTATAAATTACTGTATTTTTTGTTCAAAATAATATTGAATTTTCATTAAAAAAGCAGTGGGAACCTAGTTGTGCACCTAATATTTGCAGGAAATTGCGCTTTCTTTTATATGTGAGCAGTTGTTTGGAGAACTTCACGATGGTAGCACTTTTTTTATAATGGTTAGCAGCGTCAGCCACGTTTACAAGCAGTATACAATAACAATTTTTTTTGACGTAGGACTACGTCTAACCGCACTATATTGAGTCACATTCTGTGGAATCTAAAACCAAGGTGTAACGTCGGAATCACATGCGAGCACGCCTGGCATACACTTCATGAGTAGACACCAACTGCCTGCTGCGATATCCTGTATACTGCCGTTCTAAGCATAGTTGACCCATGTTCTACACAAACCTTATGTATGCTGGGCAGTGCTGATAAAAGTCATTTTCCCCAGCAAAATTCTTCGAAAATTACAGCCAATCATTTTCAATTTTCACTTCCAATGATCGCAGCACTCTTTCAGATACACTATATTTTCGTCCTAGTAACGTGCTGTTATACTCAGATGAAATAAATCGCGCGCATCGTTCACGGTTACGGAATCAAATTTGACGACAAATCCAACCAAATGATCTTCACTTCAAAGCGAAAAAGAAAAACAAACAGTCCACTCAACCAAAATGAACCTCACCGAAACACTTTTTCACTGACACTGACCGATGCCTTGACAATCTTCGTTAACTGATGAACTGATTTTGTTGTCTTGCTCCCATCGCATGAAATATAATGAGGTGTTTTGACAGTTCACTTCCATGCAAAAAGCGGGAAGGGAGAACTCTGAATGTGGTCCCCGTGGCTCTGTGGTTAGCGATGTCGGTCGGCTATCTCTCTTACACGGTTGTGATATCGGGTTCGATTCCCGATCGAGTCGAGGATCTTTTCGAGCTGGAAATTTTCTCGACTCAGCACTGGGGCACGGTGTATCGTTGTATTTATCCTACACATGCAAAATGTGCCAAAAAAACAATATCGATAACGAATTCTCTCAACTAATCTAGTTGATCGAGACCGCTATTAGCCCCAAGGCTAAGCGTGCGATATTGTCATTGAGAACTCTGAAAGGATTGTAAAAAAATAACGTTTGTGGATGCTTTTTTTCACTTTCACTCAAGAGTATCAACAAATATCAACCCTGGCTGGGACACTTATGCTTGGAGCGGCAGTATAGCAGTGGTAAAAAAAAAATTTGACAGAATCTCTCCGTCCCAATAGGTCAACAATTGTTTGCTTTAATGAGCCTAGACTATTTTGATGTCTTGAAGGTAAAGCTTTTTCGGATAGTTCGTAACCACATCCACTATCAGACAGTTTTACGCTTTGCTGTTAGAATGTTATTAAAGCTGATGTCTTGAAGGAAACATGCTGGCACAAGTAACAGTACTGCACCGAGCAATGTATGAATAGAGCGCTGGTCACTCGCCGTCTATCAGTGCAGAAAAACTCGATATTCATTTGTGTGCAGCCAAGCCAAGTGAAGACTAGTGAACCTGTATATTAGATATATGACAAGGCACTCACCGTTAAGCAAACTGTCAACATCAAAACGGGCGAGCTGTATAATTTTGCATTGCCGTTATCCATTTTGATGTTGACAGTCGCCTTAACGGTGAATGTCTCTGCGTCTCTCTGGTGTACATGCCCTATCTTCCATAACCTTACTTGTAATTGAACAACAATATGCAAACATTAATTCACCCTTGTTGTTCATCCTTGTCCATCATTCTAGCCCAGTTTATTTTTGAAGTTAACAGACATATGACTTTCAAATATGGCATCTTCGTTGTTTTTTGATGTCTTGAAACTGATTAATTTTTTTCTGATTTTGTTTACTGATAAAATGTTTAAATTGACCTGAATTTAATGTTAACATGTTCATGAAAGTGCTGCAAATAAACAATCAAAATACGGACCCCGTTCGATTTCGCCAAACACGACACGGCAGAATTTTTTCTGTTGCCAATATTGAATCATGCCAACGATGAACGATTTTTTTTACTTTTCAAGTGGCTAAAGACGACATTAACAGTAGATATTTCCACCAAGGAACTAGTTTTATTTCCAATTCATTTGAGATGTCGCTTGATGAATTTAGGCTGGCGCCCTAGATACGTAATATTACTAAGTAATTAGAGGCATAGTAGGGTAAGGTGGGGCAAGATAGGTCACGGGGCTAGATGGGTCAGTGCCGTTTTTGAGCGTGAAATATTTTTTTTTTGTGATGACACTAATTTTGCATGATGCGTAACGTATTTCCGACTATGTATCACGTGTTTATAGTTCATATTTGCATATTGCTTGTTTTTAATAAATAAAATATTTTTTCGCTAAGTTTCTTACGCGATTCACACTTTTGAAAAAAAAACTTGTTCTCTCGTCGTACGCTGCATAATTTGAAGTAAACCTCTATTGCAGCAGCAGTTTTGCTCATGATGTACTAAATAATATACTTTTTAGCATAAATAAATGTAAAATAATCACTAAATTAATACTTGGGGCAGCATGGGTCACCAAAGACGAGGCAGTATAGTTTGCATCGTCAGCTGATTTTTCAATGTTAACGTTTCAGTTTTAAGGCTAGATTCTATGTAAACGGTGTTGTCATTCCGGAAAAAAACTTTCATTGTTTCAATAAGCCGACAGTGGAGAAGTTCTACAAAATGCTGCAGAAAGTAATCGTCGAGGAAAATTTTACCCCTTCGGCGGTAAAATATGGACGAGATGACCCCATATTTTTATTATCTATGAAGAGAAGGCATTTTGCTTGCTATCCGTAAAAAGGTCATTGAGATTTAATCATAATTTTGTGCTGTTTAAGAGGGTGACTCATCTTACCCCTCCAAGTGACCCAAAAAAAACAACCTTTTCTAAAAATTCTGTAAAACCGAACCAGCACTTGATTTTTGTTATTTTTTAGCGTAATTTAATAAAATTTACATAACTTCAAAACAATCATCTGAAAGGTAGACCGAAACTATCTTCAGTTACGAGATATTGAAAATTTTGCTTAGGTGACCCATCTTGCCTGCTTTGATCACGATCATTATATTACCGGAACATGTTCCGGTCATATTTCAGGAACCGTTTTACAGATTCCGGTCATCCGCTTGGGCAACATAACGAACCAAAATACCTTTTTTTGGAGGATGTTGAGCTTAAATAAGTTAAAATAATTAAGAAAACTAAAAAATGTGATTAAACATAATCGCTCGTTTTTGGCACATGTGTGCCAAAATCGAACCGTGCCGAAAGTTGAACGAGTTCAAATCAAACAGAGCCTCAAAAGGAAATATAGAATTATTGTAGTCCTACGTCAACTATGCGGTCGTGTCTTGGATACCACCCTCCTATTTTTTTTAATTTAAACTGAAAACGGTTTTATTATATTGTCTAATTTTGGAATTATTCGGCAAAATGATTTTTTAATATACATTAAAACATATAACATCGATTCTCAAGCTCAACCAATCAGCCCTCAAATAGCCACAATAAGAATATGAGCTGATATTGGAAGATCGGGTGCTTAGCTTATATCGGTTGCGATTTTTTTTCGTTCACAACGTTTACTTTGACACGGTACAATACAAATTAATGTTTTACGGAATCGGTTACGAATTGTTCTTTCGAGATATTAAGACAGCAGGAACGAAATAAGAAACATTTATTGTGTATAGTTCCTCCATGAACTTTTTTTATTTTTTGTTTCCTCTGAAGATTCGGAATGCTAACAAAGTGTTTGACAATTTTCATTATTTTTTATTGTTTAGTTGTTGCCTTGTTTTTTGATACTTCTTAAATATATAACCTGTAGTGTCTTGGTAAGTTTCGCTATTCAACGATAAATATTTAAATATTTTCGTGATCAGCATTTATGCAGGTTTACTTACGGTTCCTAGAAACTCTTTTCTCTCTCACCCTGATATTTTTTATAATTTTCCTACTTTGCGTGCTCCAAATTAATTATTTTGTATTTTTCGTTTGTTAACTTTAATGTAACTTTTTATTATGTTATCGCGGCGATCTGTTTTTTTTTTTTTTGAAAAATAAACATTGAACTGCGTTCTATATAACTATACTGATGAAGTTATGTCAACCCTTATCGTAGTCATTTTTTCATTTCTGTCTTGAAATAAATAAAAACTCCACAATGTCGTCGATGTTCTCGTATTCTACACACATGGTTTTTTAAATAGAGAATATAGTCGGGCTGTAACAATTATTTTTCATCGGTTACTATTTGTGCAGCTAAGTGTAGAACAGTTGTAAAACTAGTTGAATTACCGTTAACGCTGTTACTATTGAAATGAGCGTGGCGATAAGTTTTCTATTTGAGCAGCAGAGCGCAAAGAAGAATGGTTCAAATGATTGTTCTCGAATTATCTGTATTGTTCTCGAATTATCTTAATTGACGATAGCGTTTTGTGTGTATTTCGGTTAGTGGTGTCACTAAATGATTTAATCATGAATATAACCTTGCCTAAGATGTATTCACGATTCTGATATATAACAATATGTGACACCGTTCATCTATCGTCAACTCTAATTTGCTCTTTCACACTTTTTTGCAAATATATGTATTTATCGCTTCACGAGAAAAACATGATACATACGTGTGAAGTGTACAATCGGAATGTTGCTATCTAGTATATTCAGCTCGTGTTTGTAATCGAAGCTATAATACAATGCATGATGGACAAATGGGAAATTAAATTGAGAGTGATATCTTTGGGTACAATTTCGACACTAATCTAATTTTTATAACGCTGCATCAGTGATTTAAGAACATTTTTTTTTTGTTTCAGATGAAAGGCAAGATGTGCAGAAAAAGACGTTTACTAAGTGGATTAATGGCTATTTGGCCAAATCCAACACACCTGTTATCAACGATTTATTCGAAGATTTACGCGATGGTCACGCACTACTATCTTTGTTAGAAATTTTAACAAACCAAACATATGTAAGTATAACCCATTAGGATTAACCTTGTTTAGTACACTTTACAATCTTTAGATATTGAGATATTTATATGTTTATGTATCCATCCGTGTGTATGCCTGTGTTTACGTGCTTTTCTTAATGATAACCCGATAAAAATATTGCAGCCTTTACTTGAGCAAGTGAATCTAGTGAAAAAAATACTGATTATGTAACATAAACCTGTATACCATCTTTTCTCAGAACGATGAATCACTAGTTTCACCTAATAAAATAAGCAAATAAGGTGATTTTTTTGTAATATTCATTATTTGATTTCGGAAATTTGAGGGGGAAGAATAAAGAAAAAAATAAGTTTTTTATTTTTACTTCAAACTTTAAATTTTGACTCAATGATAATGACTGATTCTAATTCGCATATGGGCCTCACAAATTTTCTATTACTTTTCTTTTCTTTTTTTATCAACTCATGATTTACTTGTCGAACTGCAATGTAACGGTTTATCAAGATTAATTGCTTATGCGTTAAATTAGTTAATGCACTGAACGTATAACTTTAATTTTGCCTTTGTGCTATTCGTTACAGAAACGCGAAAAAGGATCAATGCGGGTACATCACATTAATAATTTGAACAAGGCACTTTTGGTGTTGCAGGAGTTTGGAGTCAAGCTTGTTAATATTTCAAGTGATGACATAAATTCTGGAAACGCGAAGCTTACGCTAGGTCTCATTTGGTTAATAGCGTTGAGTTTTGACGGCCAGAAGCTAGTTAATTCACAAGCAGTCAGTGGCATTGAGAAATCGTTACTTAATTGGGTACGACAGTACGTGGAAAAGCATGGTGTTAAGGTAAAACCATACATTTATAAGCACAATAATAACAAAATAATGTTTAAATTAATTTTTTATTCAAGGTTAATGATTTTTCATCAAGTTGGTCAGATGGATCAGCTTTTTTAGCACTACTATCTGAGGCAATTGATACGTTTGATTTGAAAACGGCCTTAAAAAAACATCCAATTGCTAGACTGCGAATGGCATTTGACCTAGCCTTTCAAAATTTAGGCATAGAACAGCTTCTAGATCCGGAGGACGTGAATACGAGCAAACCTGATAAAAAGTCAATCCTTATGTACGTCATGTGCTTGTATAATGCAATCGATAGTAGAAAATTGGAAAAAGGAAGCATTCAACATTTGGCACAACACGTGGAAAGTATGGAGGAAATACAATTGTTAAGCGAACGTGAACTTGAAACGGCAGATGATGATAGTAAAATGGATTATGACCAGCGTGATTCATATCCTAACAACGATCACAATCCATCACATGCTGGAAATTTAACACACCTGGAGGAAATTTCACTTGCAAAATCTATTGATGATTTGCGGAACTTCAATAGGGAAAATAAGGTGAAGCGAATTTCACAAACAAAACCTATTGTTCAAAGAGTTGAACAAACAGAAATTGTTAGTTCGAATTTCAAATTAGTGGATCCAATATCAGTTAAAATTGATGCCTTTTACTGGGAGCCGAAATCCTCGCGTCCTGTTTCAACTGCCACTAATTTTTCTGTTGAATTTAGTGGCTATCAAACAGCCGTAGAAGAAGTCTTAACGATGTTGCTGGAGGCAGAAGAAATTTTTTCTAAAGAAATGGAAGAAGCTACAGATTTAACTGTAGCGAAAAAACAGTTTCACGATCATGAGGAGTTCATGGCGAAATTATCCGAATATCAAGCATTTGTTTGCGGCGCTCTTGACGAGGGTTCTCGTCTTATTAGCGAATCACAATCAAATCCTGGATCTCAAGTCTTGGATATGGAAGGCCAACATGAGATAAAACAGCAACTGTTTCTTCTCAATGAACGATGGGAAATGTTACGAGTGAATGCTCTAGAACGGCAAACTACAATTCACACAAAATTAGCGGCGTTACAAATGGAAAAGTTGGAAGAATTAAAATTGTTTTTAACAACGATCGAAGATCGCATATCGCGGATGCACGATGTTGGCCCAACTCCGTTGGAATTGAAGACACAACTGGAAGAACACAAACAACTACAAAACGACATGGAAGCGCAAGAAAAATTGGTTGATAGTTTGAGCAATTTAGTCATTATTATTGATTCGGAAAGTTTCAGTGACTTTGAAGATAAGTTGTCTGCCTTAGAAGAGCGTTGGTCACATCTAATAAAATGGATAGCGATCAGATGGGATAAGTTACAAAATATTAGTCAGCGCTGGACTAAATTATCGGAACAATATCGCATCATTTGTCGTTGGATCGAGTGTCGCGAGCAAAATCTAAAAAAAATGGAGACAAAAGAATCAGTTGATATGGGTGCAATGATGGAACGAATAAAATGTTTACAATATTGCAAATGTGATATAGACATGCTTATGAACTGCTTGCAGGAACTGGAAAATTCAGCCCAGGCACTTTCTGATGAGGGACTGTCATCGTTGAATATTCTTTCTAAAATTGAGCATTTGAGTGATATGTGCGAGGCACTCGTTCAAATTTTGAAAGTACAAGAAACGCGAGTGGAACAGATGGGTTTTCAAATTCCGACAGCATCCTACGATAATGAGGGATTGAGACACAATTTGATTAGGCCTACATCGTGGGAGGATTTTCAAATAAAAATGTTGGAAGAATCTAAAATCAACTCTAAAAGGGATGAAATTTGTATGGATAATCTTGATTACGCCCCACAGTCTGAGAAAAAACGTAAAATTGAACAGCCAGAAATGGTAATTCAATTAAATGAGTTGATGTATGAAATCAACAATGCCCTGCACGAATGTGTTTCGAAATTAGAGCAATTTGATAAAGCTGACATGAAAAATAAATTCTTATTGTTAGAACAGGCCGATACAATATTAAACAAAAGAAAAGAAGATTACTCAAATGCAAGCCAAATGCTAAACCAGTGTAAAATAATGCCATCTATTGACATCGAAATTGAAAATCAACAGTTGACCGAAATTGGTAATTTACTAAAAACACAACAAGCAAAACTTTCACTCCTGAAAGAACAACTTAAACATTATGTCGATAAGGACACATTCAACAAAAGTTTAACTGGACTTAAGCTTATTTTGGCAGACACGCGTGATTGGTATCAACAAAACACGAATGTATTATCCTTAGAAGACCTTGAAAACAGATTATCAAACATGGGGTCTTTTGATACCGACATCGAAAAAAACCGACAGCTTCTTTTAGCAAACGATGATGAAGAATGGCACGATTGGAAACACGATTTTGATCTTTTCCTTGAAAGCTGGAACGATATGAAAAATGCTATTTTTCGTTTAGCCGTTGAAAAAAAAGTTTCCAAAGGATCTAGTGAACATATACAGTGCATTCAAGATATTGCGCAACAGATAAATGACCTCCCAATAATATATTCGGATTTACTAAGCATGCAAAACAATTTAGAGAAAATTCACGCTTTAAAAGTGAAACATAATGAAGCTATTGAGAAAAATTGTGGTGAAATACTGACTATTATGTCTAATGATAGTAGATTTACAGAACTTATAACATCTTGGTTCAACATCCCTCAGCAATTGAATGAAAATATAATAAAACAAAACATTGCTATAGAAAACCTGAATCATTTCAATTCTGAATACTGCTCTATTGGGCAGGAGCTTGATAATATAGAAGAGAAGTTAAAAAATGAGATGTTCATTCTGGGTGAAATTAAAACTTTACAATTAAAATATAACGAATATGAACAGTACGCAAATTTAATAAAAAAAATAGAAATAGACATAATAAGTGTAAGAAATTTTTCTGAAATAATAGTTAAAAATTATCAAAATGAATCTAAATCTGCGCTGGAACTACAAGTTCAAGTTCTCTGCGAACGGCATGCAGCTATTTCCGCACGCTATCAACAGAATTTGATTAAACTAAATCACATCAAACAAAGCACAGAAAGTATTTTGGCGCAAGTTAACGAAACAGAGTTGTGGTTAAATGATTTGGAAATGAATACACCAAAAAACCTCAATTCTGAAATCACCAGCCTAAATGAGCTTTACCAAATTAAATCAAAATTTCAAGCACTTAAAGACACTTGTGAGCAGCAGACATTTAAATTTCGGGAATTAAACGAATCTGGTAATGAAATTTTACTGCAAATTGATGAGTTGATTCAAACGAAATCGGAAAACAAAGTTTCGTATTTAGCAAAAAAATTTACTAAATTGAATGCTCGCTGGAGTGAAGTTACCTCACTTGTTTACACCAGAACCGCAATTTTGGAACATGTATCTAGTCAGATGGGAGAATTTAAAACATTGATAGTTGGAGCCAATGGTTATTTAGATAAATTAGAAAAACTTCTAAGGAAGAGCCCTGAAACAGCTGCAGACGCAGAAGAAATATCCGAAGAACTTGATGTAAGTAAAATCTTGAAACAAGATGCTAATTTTGCTCTTTTGTTTTCTGTATGGAACGCTGAACTGCAATCAGAATTAAGGATCTGTTCCATCTCACTGTTTAGTTCACCACATAATTGAATTTTTCATCTTTTTAGGATATCGAGAATTATATAAGAAATCATCCTCAAGCTCGATTTGATAAAATTATATCAATTGGAAAAGATCTTTGTGATTTGGAGTTTATGGTTTCATCAATAGAGGAAGATTTGCGATCTCTTAGCGAACGCTGGGATAGCTTGCAGGCACAGGTAATTTTCTTTAGCTTTCGTTAGCGGTCATCCCATACGAAGGGTCCATACTACTTGGACACGACCTTTACGGATTCGGCTCGGCTGTGGAGAGTTAATAATCTAGCATTACATTAGAAAAATTTCAATTGGAATACCTCCCTTTGTTGTTGTTGTTTAAGTTTATCTGTATTTTTATGCTTTTGTAGGGTATAATACATGTTTTTAAAGTATAAGTGATTCACATTACTGTTTTCATCTTTGATGTGCGAGTTTTGATTTTTGTTTTACTAAGCTTTCTAATTGTAGAGATTTTGAATTTTGGATTGTCCACTTTGGTGGCGCTTGTTTGAAAGGAATACCTCCCGCTTGTTTCTTACAATTTATAGACGTAATGAATCGTCCGAATAATACTGTTAGCTCCAAGAAGTAAGCAAATTGTTATAATTTTTCAACTAATTTTTGGGATACAATTGAAATCCTAAATTGTCCTTTTTGAACGTATATTCAAGCCCTAACTTTTGCTTTTGTGCAGACACTGGTAGTTTACGCTTCAAAATGTTCAAATAAACCTCCTTGATCATGATTACGTCGATGAACGAAAGTCCTCCAACGCTGGATGTAGCTATTGTAGATTCAATAGTTGACTGTAATTTTCACCGAAAGAAAATGTGCGTGTGTAATTTTCGTGGCGTTTCATTGCGGCACCCCTTATCGTAGTAACCGGAACGCCGGAACCTCTCGAAGCTTCGTAGAACGTGTAGCAACTCAGCTTTTAGAAAACTGTAGAACATTCGAAAATCCTCCCGCCGTTGAAATCAACATACTTGATAAACATTTCAAAAGGTCCTATCTGCTTTTTTCGTTTTTCCGGAGCGTCTTTTCGTTTTGGTAATAGTTCAGCTTTAGTAATTCTCCGAAGCGTGGTTTTCCTTCAGAAGGCTAGAATGATCCCTCCGCTATCAACTTGTGCAATTAACGTACCATAAAAGGTGTTCAATAAGTTGTGGTGATTGAATGAAAGTGATCGATCAAAAAATCGATCAAAACAGATAGGACCTTTTGAAATGTTTCTCTAGCATATTTAATAGCCCGCTTAAGGTGAAACGGGATTGTGGTCTTTTCCTATACAACGGTCTTGAATTTAATATAGCATTAATCTGACAAAGCACAGTATTAAATTCTACGTACGATAGTTTGTGTTCTGCTAATATGGGTCGCAAATGAAATTTGCCTGATTTCACACCTGCTTCCCAAATCCCTCCAAAATGGGGGCTGTGAGGAGGGATGAATGACCAGTTTATATAGTTTATATATATATATATATATATATATATATATATATATATATATATATATATATATATATATATATATATATATATATATATATATATATATATATATATATATATATATATATATTTATATATATATATATATATAGTTATATATAGTAGATATAGTTTATATATATATTTATATATATATATATATATATATATATATATATATATATATATATATATATATATATATATATTTATTTATTTTTATATATATATATATATATATATATATATATATATATATATATATATATATATATATATATATATATATATATATATATATATATATATATATATATATATATATATATATATATATATATATATATATATATATATATATATATATATATATATATATATATATATATATATATATATATATATATATATATATATATATATATATATATATATATATATATATATATATATATATATATATATATATATATATATATATATATATATATATATATATATATATATATATATATATATATATATATATATATATATATATATATATATATATATATATATATATATATATATAGGTTGGCTGGTCAGTATGTCCCCTGAGCATACTCCAGCAGCCGGACGTTTGCTTCAGGTGTTTCGAGGGAGGACACAAGTCCTGGACCTGCAAGGGGCCCGATAGGAGCCAGTTATGTAGGCGTTGTGGTGGTGCTGGCCATAAAGCTAAAGACTGCGGGGAGCCTCCCAGGTGCTTGGTATGTACTGGAAAACGGGACGCCAAGCACTTTATGGGAGGCCCACGGTGCCCAGCCGGTAAGGCGGCCACGAAACCACGGGCGTGAGGGTGACACAATTGAACCTGAACCATTGCTATGCGGCACAGCAGCTGCTATACCAAGCAGCGTCTGAGTCGCGGTCGGACATCGCAATCGTATCGGACCCCTACTGCATTCCTCCCGGAAACGGTAATTGGGTTGCAGATAAGTCCAGTACGGCGGCCATATGCACGACCAGCAAGTTCCCGGTTCAGGAGGTTGTGTCAACCTCAAATGAAGGATACGCGGTTGCCAAGGTGGACGGAGTGTTCTACTGCAGTTGTTATGCTCCGCCGCGTTGGTCTATCGAAAGGTTCACCCAGATGGTCGATTTGTTATCTATGGAGCTGACGGGACTAACAACCTTAGTAGTGGCGGGCGACTTCAACGCTTGGGCTGTTGAGTGGGGAAGCCGCCGCACGAACCGGAGGGGCCAGATCTTGTTGGAAGCTTTGGCAAAGCTCAACCTAGATCTGGCCAACGTTGGAACCAAGTGTACTTTCAGCAGAAATGGTGCGGAGTCGATCATCGACGTGACGTTCTCCAGCCCAGGACTGATCGTGAACTGGAGGGTAGACGATGGCTACACCTATAGTGACCACCAGTCGGTCTGCTATAGCGTAGTCCAGAACGTGAGGCGGCAGGCGACGGGTAGAGCCAATACTCCGACCGTCCGCTGGTGGAAGACATCGCATTTCGATGCCGAGGTATTTGCAGAAGCAATGAGAAGAGAGCGCGAGGGGGGCAGTTGGCTCCGCCCGAGTGCTGACCAATTAGTTGCCACATTATCGCGGGCGTGCGACGCCACCATGCCTAGGACCCGCCAACCTAGGAATGGTAAGTCACCGGTATACTGGTGGACCGACGCGATAGCGGACCTCCGTAGCGCGTGCCTCCGTGCAAGACGGATGTTGCAACGTGCACGTACCGATGCACAGAGGGTAGAGCGTCGTGTAGTATTCGGATTTGCAAGATCGGCGCTTAAAAGTGCGATAAAGGCGAGCAAAAGGGCCTGCTTCGATAGGCTATGCGCGAGTGCCAATACGAATCCGTGGGGCAACGCCTACAGAGTCGTAATGGCGAAGACCAAAGGCGTGTTGGCGCCTGCAGAGCGATCACCAGCGATGCTGGAGCGTATCATCGAGGGACTCTTTCCACGACACGAGCCAAATCCTTGGCCTCCGGTTGCTGAGTCTAACGTCCGACGTTCCAGTATCTCAGACACAGACCAGGGATGGTCGGCCAACCTGCCGGGCATCCAATCCGTGAGAGACGGCAGCCGTGCAGAGGTTGTGGAGGAGGTAAGGGTTACGAATGAGGAACTCATCGTGATCGCCAACTCCCTAAAGGTGAGCAAGGCACCGGGACCGGATGGAATCCCGAACTTGGCCATCAGGACGGCCATGAAAGTGGCCCCCGATCTATTTCGAGCAGTCATGCAGAAGTGCCTGGATGACTGCCTCTTTCCGGACAGGTGGAAGCGACAGAGATTGGTGCTGTTGCCGAAGGCTGGGAAACCGCCAGGGGACCCATCGGCATACAGACCTATCTGTCTGCTGGACACTACGGGCAAGGTGGTTGAGAGGATTATCCTCAACAGACTGGTGAAGTACACAGAGGGTGTAAACGGTCTGGCAAGTAACCAGTTCGGCTTCCGGAAAGGTAGATCCACGCTGGATGCTATTCTCTCTGTCACCAAGACGGCAGAGGTAGCACTCCAGCGTAAGAGTTGGGGCATTCGCTATTGCGCAATCGTCACGCTTGACGTGAAGAATGCATTCAATAGCGCCAGTTGGGACTCCATAGCGCTCGCGCTTAGGAGCATCCACGTACCGGTGTCGTACAAGATTTTGGAAAATTATTTCCAGAATCGGGTACTAGTTTACAACACGGAGGAGGGTCAGAAGTGCGTCCCAATCACCGCAGGGGTACCGCAAGGTTCCATCCTGGGCCCGGTGTTGTGGAATGTCATGTATGACGGGGTGTTGAAACTAAAGTTCCCTGTAGGGGTTGTGATCGTCGGTTTCGCAGACGACATCACGCTAGAGGTCTACGGCGAGTCGATCGAAGAGGTCGAGTTGACGGCCGCGCACTGCATACGCAAGGTCGAAGACTGGATGCACTCTAGGAAACTGGAGTTAGCGCACCATAAAACGGAGGTTACGGTTGTGAACAACCGCAAATTAGAGCAACAGGTGGTGGTCAGAGTCGGTGACTGCACCATTACCTCAAGGCGTTCCTTGAAGCTCTTGGGGGTTATGGTTGACGATAAGCTCACATTTAAGAGTCACGTCGACTATGCCTGTAAGAGGGCTTCAACGGCCGCTGCAGGACTATCTCGAATGATGTCCAATAGCTCAGCGGTATATGGCAGCAAGTGTAAACTTCTTGCCAGCGTGGTTTCGTCCATACTTAGGTATGGTGGGCCAGCGTGGTCCAAAGCGTTAGGTACCAACAGTCATCGTCGAAAACTGGAAAGTACCTACAGGCTCATGTGCCTGAGGGTTGTGAGCGCGTACCGTACAGTGTCATACGACGCAATCTGCGTCCTGTCCGGCATGATGCCTATCAGCATAGCCATTTAAGAGGATGTAGAATGCTTCGATCAACGTGACACAAGGGGTATACGAGGCACCAGAAGGTCATTCTCGATGATCAGATGGCAGCAGGAATGGTCCAATTCCGCAAAGGGTAGATGGACGCATCGACTTATTCCGGACGTATCCGGATGGGTCGGGAGGCGCCATGGAGAAGTTAACTTCCACTTGACATAGATTCTGTCAGGTCATGGTTGCTTCAGGCAGTATCTACACAGATTCGGGCATGCGGGGTCCCCCATGTGTCCCGAGTGCGTGGATGCGGAAGAAACTGCTGAGCATGTCTTCTTCGTGTGCCCTCGTTTTGTGCATGCGCGGAGCGACATGATGGTAGTGAGCGGGCCAGACACCACTCCGGACAATCTAGTTCGGAGGATGTGTAAAGACCCAAACATTTGGAGGGCGGTTTGTACAGCCGCCTCTCAAATAGTTTTAGAATTGCAAAACAGGCGACAGGTTGACCACCACTGATTCAAACCAACCCCACACTCCCTGAGGTTGGTCACCTCAGGGGTTTGGATGCAAATTTCCCCTCCACCTGAAACAAAAAAAAAAAAAAATATATATATATATATATATATATATATATATATATATATATATATATATATATATATATATATATATATATATATATATATACATATATATATATATATATATATATATATATATATATATATATATATATATATATATATATATACATATATATATATATATATATATATATATATATATATATATATATATATATATATATATATATATATATATATATATATATATATATATATATATATATATATATATATAAGTTAACTGTTAGTCTATCAAATTTTAAGAGCCGCACGTTCTCGTTCACACCTCCACTGCCGTAAGTCAGTCCCATCTGTAATTTTGTCAATTTTGAGTTAGCATCGGATTTTGGCCTATCATTGAGTGTATTTTCAGATGTACCGATAAAAAATAGTGGTTTGTTCAACAAACGTGGAAATCAATACCAAGTCGAATTGTCCCATTATGAAAAGTAACCGCAAGTCAGTCAGAGGTAAAATAACAAAAAAAGTCAGTCCAAGTTAAAACAAATAAAATGGATGGGGATAGGGGAATGAAGAAGAGAAGTTCGAAATGACCGTTTATATGAAAATAAGTTATCTAGTAACAATTATCAATTAATGGGGTTATTTATTAATTTGAAATGGTGATGAAGTTATGTGCAGCAATTCCTGCTAATATGAGTTCAAGTCCATTATTTTTTTGGTTCGTTTCTCAATGGATCTATCCGGAAAATCTTCAGTATCGGAAAAAGATTCATCAGAAGCTAGGAAATCGTTCCAAGATATTGCCAAAGGTGATGCTCAAACCTCAAACGGTTTTTGATCATCTTGACATTTGCTGTCGGATGAACCATGATGTCCCTCATGATGTACGGAAGCGATGGAAGCTCATATGAATCCTCACCGGATGAGCTTTCATCGGTTTCGTACATCATGAGATTTTCCAACATCGACATTTTTGGAACTGTTCACATGAACATATACTTTCGAACTGGAAGGATTGACGGATTTCCACGGCAACGAATAACAACACGTCGACAAGCACTATAGCATCAACATGGCAATGTGACTGACTTGCTGATGGGCCCCGACAAACTGGCTAGCTCGCTGCATCGGCTGATCGTCGAGATCTGGGAAACAGAACAGCTACCGGAGGAGTGGAAAGAAGGGGTTATCTGCCCCATATACAAAAAGGGCGACAAACTAGATTGCGATAACTATCGAGCGATCACAGTCCTGGATGCCGCCTACAAAGTGTTTTCTCAGGTCATCTTCCAACGCCTCTCACCATTAGCCAGCAGGTTTGTAGGAAGCTATCAGGCCGGCTTCATGGAAGGACGGTCTACAACTGACCAAATCTTTACACTGCGGCAGATCCTCCAAAAGTGCCGTGAGTTTAGAGTCCCTACACACCATCTTTTCGTCGATTTTAAAGCCGCATACGATTCAATAAACCGACAAGAGCTATGGAAAATTCTAGACGAAAACGGCTTCCCGGGGAAGCTGACAAGACTGATTAAGGCTACGATGGAGGATGTGAAGTGTTGTGTGAGAATTTCGGGTGAAACGTCGGACCCATTCGAGTCTCACAGGGGGCTCCGACAAGGTGATGGTCTCTCCTGCTTATTGTTTAACGTCGCACTAGAGGGTGTTATGAGACGAGCGGGGTTTGACATGCGGGGCACGATTTTCAACAGATCGGGTCAATTTATTTGCTTTGCGGATGACGTGGATATTGTCGGCAGAAAATTTGAGACGGTGGCAGACAGGTATACCCGACTGAAACGTGAAGCAGATAGAATCGGACTGAAGATTAATACGTCAAAAACTAAGTATATGCTTGCAGGTGGGTCCGAGCACGACAGGGCACGCCTAGGCAATACGGTAACAATCGACGGGGATGAGTTCGAGGTGGTTGACGAGTTTGTGTACCTCGGCTCTCTGGTAACTGAGAATAATGATACCAGCCGGGAGATAAGGAGACGTATTATCAGTGGAAGTCGTGCCTACTATGGGCTCCCTAAAAAACTACGGTCGCATAATCTGAGTCTTCGCACCAAGTGTATCCTGTACAAAACGCTAATAAGACCGGTCGTTCTCTACGGGCATGAAACGTGGACAATGCTCGAGGAGGACTTGCGAGCACTCGGAGTTTTTGAACGTCGGGTGCTAAGAACTATCTTTGGCGGTGTGCAGGAGAACGGAGTGTGGAGGCGTAGGATGAACCACGAGCTTGCGCGCCTCTACGGTGAACCCAGTATTCAGAAAGTGGCTAAAGCTGGAAGGATACGCTGGGCAGGGCATGTAGCTAGAATGCCGGATAGCTACCCTGCAAAATTGGTGTTCGCTTCAAATTCGGCGGGAACGAGAAGGCGAGGGCACAACGAGCGAGATGGGTGGACCAGATGTAGCACGATCTGCAAAGTACCGGGTGCCCGCGGAACTGGAGGCAGGCAGCCATGGACCGAGTGAATTGGCGGAACTACGTTATGCAGGCCATGTCTTAGGACGTACGGCCATCTAAGTAAGTAAGTAAGTAAGTGACTGACTTGCGGTTACTTTTCTCTTCGATGTAGAATGTAACGGCAAGTCAGTCACACTCAAGGTTTTTATCATCAAATCAATGATTTCAGTGGTTTTTACAACGTAATAAGTGTCGGCTAGTATGCAAACTACATTTTAGCATGAATATTTTCAAAATATTTCATGTTAAATAAGTGATAACTGAGCGTGAATAGAATATCTTTCGAAGCTGTTTTCTCGATTTCATATTTTTACAGATGGGACTGACTTGCGGTTACCGGCAGTCCAGTCGTCAGAATCTTTTTTCTCTTCTCCCTCGTTCTTCCGTTCTGCTGACGTTTTGTAGTGACAGCCAGTGGCGCACCAATTAGTTGGGGGCACTTCGTTCCGCCAAAGTAATGGTGATAAGGGTACCTATCGTCGGTGTAGTTGGTTTGATGGTGCGACGCAATAATCGGTTGCGACGTTCCCCCGCAGTGCTTTGAGATCATTGATCCGAAGTACTCACGTTTGCGCCAACATCCAATACTGCAACCTTTACGGCTGGCCTCTCCAAAATTCCGGTCGCTGTTTGCACCAGTGCACGACGGACTTGTCCATCCTTGGATTGGATCGCGTGGACCACCCGACCTTTCGGCCAGTAGTTTCTTGGCAGCGTCTCGTCAACGATGACAACGATGTCTCCTTCGGCAATTGGTTTGGGTCGGTTGAACCATTTCGTCTTCCGTGTGAGCGTAGGTAGATATTCGGCTACCCAGCGACGCCTAAAGCGATTGGCATAGACCTGAGATGTCTTCCAGGTGTGCTTGAGTGCGTAGTTACTGTCGTCGTACGCGATCGGGGGCTTAGAACCGTTTGACGACCCTATCAGGAAGTGATTCAAGCGCTCATCGTCAAGCGGTAATTCGGCCAGCGGTCGAGAACTGACAATGAGTTCAACTTCTGTCAGTGTGTTTCTGAGTATTTCGTCAGTGGGTGTGCGAGTAAGTTAGATATGCTTTAGGGCTTTCTTCACGGATTGTACGAGGCGTTCCCAGGCTCTGCCGACGTGTGGCGACGCGGGCGGGTTAAACGTCCATTTCGTATCAGCGGTGACAAAGTGTTCTATTAGCTTGTCCTGGTTCACCTGCTGCAGGGCTTCCTTCAGCTCGCGACTTGCTCCGATAAAGTTGATGCCGCGGTCGCTGATTACCTGGACTGGGGTACCTCGCCTTGCGATGAAGTTTCGGATGGCAAGGATACACGAGTCTGTGTTGAGGCTGTGGGCGACCTCGAGGTGTACCGCTCGAACTGTCAGACAAGTATAGTTTAATAGTTCAATATTTATTCATTAAGACTACTGTCGGATGAATTATCCAATAAATAATAATAATAAAAGTAATCAGCACACCCCAGCGCTTCTCGGTCCTCCTACCGACAACTACGTGCATCGGTCCAAAATAGTTGATGCCGACATAGGAGAAAGGTCGGCAGAAGGGTTGTAAACGTCCGAACGATAGACCAGACATCTCCGAGGGCTCCGGCTTCGCTTGGCGAATCTTGCAGAGCTGGCAAAGATCTTGGACACGCCGGTAGACCGATCTCAATCCTGGAACGTGGAATCGACGCCGGATTTCGTTAAGCGTTGTCTGGTGATTCATGTGGCAGAACTTTTCGTGGACACTTGCTATGATGAGGTCCGTGACTGAATGTCGCTTGGGAAGTAGTGTCGGATGCTTCGTAAATTCCTCGACATGAGCGCATTCATCTATGCGACCTTTCATTCGTAGCAGTCTATCTTCCGCTAAGAACGGACTAAGCTTGTATAGGGCACTTCGCTTCGGTAAAGCGTTCCTCCACGGTACCGGCATCGGATTCTGCAGCAAAGCTTTCTCTTCCGCGAACTTAGTATCTTGCACCGACTTTAGGAGGAATAACTTCGCGTTTTTTAATTTTTCTTGCGTTAGGGGACTGGTGACGAGGGGTTTCTTCGACCGCTTTAAGGGTACATTTGACGGAAATCGCTTAACGAAGACTACTTGCCGCAAGAGCCGCTTCCAGGTAGAGTAGTCTTCCCACCGGAATAAAGCACGTTCGACGAAGTGATGCAGTATATTGGACCGTTCCTTCTCTGCGGTGTGTTCGAACCTAGACTCAACGACAGGCCATCCTTCTTTCGGTCCCCACAAGAACTCAGGGCCACGGAACCAGCGGCTGGTAGGAGAGAGGTCCGGCAGGGTCTGCCATTTCGTGGCGTCGTCAGCGACGTTCAGCTTCGTCGGGACCCAGTTCCATTCCGTCGTTTCCGTCAACTCTAGCATCTCGCTGATCCGCACTACTACGAACTGATGGTACTTCCGGTGATCGGAGTTCAACCAACAGAGAACGTTGCGTGAATCCGTCCAGGAAACCCTCTGTGTGGGCCTCATCTTGTGGGTCTCCGTGGCATCGTTCGCTAGGCGAGCTCCGATGACTGCGGCCTTTAGTTCTAGTCTGGGAATCGACTCGAATCTCAACGGGGCTACTCTCGTCTTCGCACGAATGAGCACACATTCCACCTTTCCATCTTCTTCGAATCGCAAATAGGCTGCTGCAGCGAAGTCGTTCTCCGATGCATCTACGAAGACGTGCAGTTGAATGACACTCCGCTCTCCTGTGCTAGTCTTCATCCGGTAACACCTTGGCACGCTGACCGATTTCACTGTGGGAGGACCCGTAACCATGTCTGCCATTTCACTAGCTACTCGCTCTTGACAGACTCGTCCCAGCCTACACCACTCCGCCAAATTTCTTGCAGCAGTATCTTCAAGAACATTAGGAAGTGCGCCATTAATCCCAGGGGATCGTAGATCGTCATGAGCGTGCTGAGGATCTGCCTTTTCGTTGGAATGATGTCACCTCGCAGCAGTTCATCGTTGATCCTTGGCGATAACTTGAAGGTGAACGTATCGGTCGCTGTACACCACCATAAGCCGAGAACTTTCTCCGTCGCCATCTCGCTCGAAAGGTTCAAACTTTTTTCGCCGGGACTCGCTTTCAACTCCTGTCGATTCGAACTCGACAGCCAGTTCCTGATTACGAACCCTGCTTCCGCGTGGACGCGTCGGACATCTTTTGCCAACTGTATCGCTTCGTCTTCCGTCTCTACGCTTGAAAGCATATCGTCGACGTAATGCTCCTTTACTATCGCCTCCACTGCTCTCGGAAAATGATCCTGAAACCGCTACGCATTGCAATTTTTCACGTACTGCGCACTGCTGGGAGAACACGTCACTCTGAAGGTCGTTACTTTCGTAACGTAGACATCTGGGCTGCGGTGTTGCTCGCCGTTTCGCCATAGGAATCTAAAACACTGTTGATCGCACCGGTTCATCAAGATCTGGAGAAACATTTCTCGAATATCGCCCGTGATGGCAATGCGAAACTCTCGAAAGCGCTGTAGCACAGATACCAAGGAGATGACTTGATCCGGTCCTGTCAGTAGAAATGAATTCAGGCTGACTCCCGAAACTTTAGCGGCCGCGTCCCAAACTAATCGCATCTAGCTAATTCGCTGCTAGCGGAAAAAACCTTGCAAATATGCATATTTTTGTTGGAGTTAATTTTACGACAGCGGCCGGCGCAGTTTTCAAGAAAATTTTTCTTCCACCCCATCATTTTGATTCTAAAACCGCACCAGTTACATACGGACGCTAGGTGTTAGCAGCTTAAAGGAGGAAAGACAAAATAGTACCGGTCATCTCGTGCCGGTTTCACCGGTAATGCTGCTGGCTGTTAGAAGTATATGGCTACTGCAAAATACTAAAATGGCTGGAATTCTGGACGGACTAATCAGTAAACAAGAATAATCGGCAACTGGCACCTTTTGGTGCCTCGAAGTTTTGTAAAAGAAGCGGCTAATTGAATTTTCTGTTTTACAAAATGCTGCTGCTAGCGGAAAAAACCTTGCAAATATGCATATTTTTGTTGGAGTTAATTTTACGACAGCGGCCGGCGCAGCTTTCAAGAAAATTTTTCTTTCACTCCATCATTTTGATTCCAAAACCGCACCAGTTACATACGGGCGCTAGGTGTTAGCAGCTGAAAGGAGGAAAGACAGAATAGTACCGGTCATCTCGTGCCTGTTTCACCCGTAATGCTGCTGGCTGTAAGCAGTACATGGCTACTGCAAAATACTAAAATGTCTGGAATTCTGGACGGACTAATCAGTAAACAAGATTAATCGGCAATTGGCACCTTTTGGTGCCTCGCAGTTTTGTAAAAGAAGCGGCTAATTGAATTTTCTGTTTTACAAAATGCTGCTGCTAGCGGAAAAAAACCTTGCAAATATGCATGTTTTTGTTGGTGTTAATTTTACGACTGCGCCCGGCGCAGCTTTCAAGAAATTTTTTTTTCTTGTCATTCTATTTTCTACTTAGCCCCTCCTTCTTTCTAACTAATTGACGAAGCCTTGGTATAAAAGGTACCGTTCGTACATTTCACCCCATCAGTTTTATAACTAAACCGTACCGGTTACATACGGACGCTAGGTGTTAGCAGCTGAAAGGAGGAAAGACAAAATAGTACCGGTCATCTCGTGCCGGTTTCACCCGTAATGCTGCTGGCTGTTAGTAGTACGTGGTTACTGCAAAATACTAAAATGGCTGGAATTCTGGACGAACTAACCAGTAAACAAGAATAATCGGCAACTGGCACCTTTTGGTGCCTCGAAGTTTTGTAATAGAAGCGTTGCAATTCCCTCTTCTATTTGTTTTAATGGAATGTGAGAATACGGTAGTCAACGTCATGCGGTTGTGTCTTGAATACCACCCTCCTACTATTTGACAACAAGAAAATCCATGCAAGGTGATTTGTATTTGCTTACTCGAGATCTTATTTGCGCGTGTACCTTGAATTGGATCCCCATCGGGTTACCTCCGAACCCAGCCACTGTATAACTTGCTCGCTTCTGTTTCAGATTCTTCTGTAATGAAGGTTTTCTGCGAAGCTGAATCCAGAACAGCTCGACATTCAGTAACATGGTTGCCCGAACCACAGATTATAGCAGTCGCTGTAGCTAAAAGGGTGTCCTGTTCAGAGTTAACGTTTGCACAGAGAGCAGATCCACTATCGAAAGTCGATGCACTCGAATAGCTTACAGCTTCCTCGGGAAGGCCTTTTTAGATACTTCATTAGATATCGATACTCGTTTCCCGCATCGCTTGCAAGTATGTTCAGATTTAAATCTTGCCGTCATGTGACTCTTTTCCAGGCATTTGAAGCAAGAGCCACTTTTACGAAGTGTCGCGTATTTTTCATTTGTATTCGCTGTTTTAAAAGAATTGCATTTCCATAGTTCGTGATCACTTTAACAATGTTGATATTTTTCATTAGTCGGTACAAGACTATGGAATTTTGATTCCATCTTACCAGACAGACGCGACTGTCTGTTCAATTCCATCGTAGGTTTTGCAGTGCGACTTATTTTTACATATACGTGACATCTTTACTTCAAAAATTCCATGGTTGAAGAGTACTTTGGTAGCCCATCGCCTTGATTCAGCTCCCAAGCCTTACGAGTGTCCATATCAAGTTTTTTTGCAAGGACATTTAGCACTATCATTTCTTCCAAACCGCCTACCGGTAACTCTAGATTTCCCAAAGCATCAACATGTTAAGAACAAGTATCAATCAACTTACGTAATCCGATTCCACTGCTCTTCGTCATGGTGGGTATATTGAAGATCGCTTGTCGATGATAACTCGTTTATCTTCATACCGTTCTCGCAAAGTAGCCCAGACCGCATCATAATCGCCATTATCAATGATGTCCTGATCTATCATTCCTGCTGCACTACCAACCAAAACATTGCGCAAATGGTACAGCTTAATAGCAGGAGACTCGGTTTGATAACGGGCCATAACATTCTCGAACATGTTCTTAAAGGTGTACCACCGTCTCGTTGTTTCCATCAAACGTTGGCAGTGGAGCTTTCAGTGGAGGGATATTCGGTTGGCTATTCACAGGTTGCATTGATACTACCGGTACTAACTCATTCTTTACCGTAGCTTCCAGTAAACTGGTCAATTTCACATAAAGATCCGAATACATTCCCTCAAACTCAATAAACTTTAACTCCTCTGCATAACGCACTTCGTCACCAACGTTCAAATTGTATATTTCATTTTGTAACTCATTGCATTGCGCTGTCTGATGCCTATCGGACAAAACAGAAATTCAATGTTAACTCTTGGTTGGCTATGCTGCTGGATGGTGTTACTTCTTTCGCATCAGAATGACGAACCACGAGAACGCTTTTTTTGCCTTTAGTTCAAATTTATTCAGAGGTTTTTTGTTTTACAATAGCTTTATAATATACATTTTAAGTGATCAACTACGTCATTCGGCTCTTCAAACTTTAGGTTACTTCTTCTTTTTATATAGGTTTTCCTGCTATTTCCTTTTGAAGTTATTAGTTTTTGAACTTTTACGTTCCGTTCATTTCAAATTTTTCTAACTACTTAGCCTAACCTAACTATGTACATTATTTACAGCAAAATTCTAGGAATAGATATTCCTAATTTCTGGCCATTCAGAGGCTAGAGTTTTTGTTTCGTGGCGTTCCTCGAAACGTTCTATTCTGTGCATCAGTGGGTCAAAACAAGCCAGTCGATGGACCTCGGTAGTGCGCGTACTCCTTGGTAGGTTTAATATCATTTTGAGGAACCGATTTTGGATGACCTGCAGTTTTTTGATGTGGGACTTGGCACACTCCTTCATACCGGTGACCCGTATTCCAGCATAGGTGATACGATTTGCTTGAAGACTGCTAGCTTGTTGGTTGTTGATGTCTTACCCTTGCGAGCAATGATTGGGTGTAATCTTTTTAGTAGTATAATTGCTTTGTTTGCCCTGTCTTCCACTAGGGATCGGAAGATCAGTTTTTTGTCCAGCACTAATCTCAGGTATCGAACTTCTGTGGACCAACTTATTTCGCTCTCCTGAACCTTGATATTTGTGTTCGGTTTCAGGCGTTCGCTGTTGCGGTGCTCGGCTGCATTGACTTGAATTTTCTATTTGTCGAGGTATTCTATGTAAGCATTTATCCCAGTACCTTCACCTGGCAACGGTGGAATATCGGATGTGTGCAGATTGTACAAGATGGGGCCCAGAATGCTGCTCTGGGGTACACCAGCAGATAGAGGCGACGCGTGGCCAAGTGGGCTACCTGTTCAATCAATTTTTGCAACATTGAAACAATATTACTTATTGTTAAAACAGATGAAAATTTTTTATTTATCTATATGGCAAAGGAATCCTACTGTCTATTATTAGCGCTAATATCCGATAATTTCTTCGTAGGATAATGATATCTTCATCATTTGAGTCGTTGCGAAACAGAGTGGTCTAAAGACCATTTTTTTCAAAAATGAGTTTTTTACATAAACCGCATCTACTCATGAAGCTGAAGTTAGGAGACTAGTAATATTTCGAAAAATCGAACTTTAAAGCTGATTTATACCATGTTGAAATTTCGTCCGAAACAGAATGGCCATTCTGTTTCGGAACAGAGTGGTTTATGTACATAAATCGAGGTAATACCATCATCTTACATGTGACATGTAACATATCACATGTTATATGTAACTTGTCACTTGTTCTGTAACATGTTACACGTGATTCGTAACATGTTACACGTCATGTAACACGAAAAATGTAACATGTCACAAATGTAAATTTAACATGTAACATGTCATGTAATATGTAACATATTGTGTAACATGTAATGTTACACGTCACATGTTACATGTGACATGCCATGTACATCAAATAACATGTGACAATAGCTATTTTATATGAGTTAACGTCATTATATTTATGTTTATGTACATAGACAACTCTGTTCCGAAACGATACGAGGATTCCAGTGAAATATATATGAAGTTAGAGTGGTCTATGTACATTGGTATGGTAAAATCACTTATTTCGCCAAAAAAATGGTAATTTCATGTAGTCACATGTTAAATAACTTCATAACCTTTATATTAGAACATTTTGTGTGAAAGAATCCTTTAAACTAAATTCAATTCAGAGATTTTTTGAAAATTGCTTTTCCTGACAAATTTGCTCGATGGCACAAAGACCACTCTGTTCCGCAACGGCTCATTTCATGAAGGAAATCTATTTTCCACAGCTATTATCATGATTCCCAATAGTTATAACCGATTCTGGCCCTATTCCAGCCACAAATAAAGCGCAGTAGGGTAAAAGCACCGGTTTTGGCCATAGTATGTTATTAATGAAAGATATTTGGCCTTCTTCCCTCGAAAAATATGTAATTGAATCAGTTCAACGTTGAAATCGGATGAACTCGCCTATATTTTTCACTAATATGAGTTTAAATAATAAAATTATGTTATTTTGTTTACATATTTTCCAACCAAAAAAACTTCTTTAGGCTCTTATTTTGGCCATTGCATTTTCAAATTGGCCACTTGGGGCTCCTATTTTGGCCAATTCGCGAAAAAGTTGAATTCACACGAATTTATTTCATATTTGACTTCACCATGTAGATGTATTTCATCAGCAGAAAATCCTCGTTATTTAAATAACTAAACTAATATACATTGTATAACAACACTCTATTGCTCGCTTGTTCGGTCCTCATTGAAATTCTGTTTCACTGTCTGGATTCCTCACTACAATAATGCAATCTACCGCATTGAAAGCATCCAGCGCCGATTCGTTCGTTACGCTCTTAGAATGCTTCCCTGGCGGCAACCCATGCGTAACACCCGATACGTGGATCGCTGCCAGCTTCCCCAGCTCGATAATCTTTAGCTTCTCCCAGAAACAGCGCGCGCCATGGTAGTCTCGGATGTTTGACTTCACGGATTGATTGCCCGGCCATTCTTCGCCTAATCAACCTAAACGCGCCATCCAAAACCCTTCGGAAGTCATCTGCGTTGCAACTGCCTTTTCGTCGCACCTACTACAGTGCAAACAGTACCATCATTGGTATTCAACGTGCCTTCAACCGTGTGTCATGTGCTTTGGACTTTCATTTATTGCATTATATCAAATAACGGTGCTGTAGTAATACAATCTTTCTTATCCAAAAGCAGTTTTCACGAAACTAATGCGATATCGTATGACAGCCCGGAAAACTCCGTACTTTTCATGTTTTGCATCAATGTTTATACGTTACCATGGTTTTGTTTACATATGGCCAATATCAGGATCATGATGTATAAAGACATGGTGTAACGATATGTCAAAAGCAGAATCGGCCATATTGGAAAAAAAATTGCCAGCGAGTAGGTTTGTTTATAAACAACTAGGGCATAAAAATTATCGCATCTCATAATATGTCATTTGGATGCATTTAAATTATAAATATGGCAATGCTACATACTTTGCTACCAATATTCATTAATTTAGGAAACAATTTCCAACTTAAAACACCTGAATTTGCGGTATTCAATTGCCTAGTTAGTGAGGATATATCAACAAACACGAAAAAGTTATTCGCTGTTGCATAGTGATGCTTCGTCTCCAACCCTCCGAAGTGAAAAAACGCTTCCTCACCCCGCGCCTAGTTTTTGATCAAACCGTTACACCATGTTCTACTCATCATGATCAGGATTATGAATTATGGAATTGCTTTGATATGTGGCCAAGAATGGATCATTGAACGTTTCTGGAAGATTTCGTTATTTTCGATATTGCAGAGAAAAATCATACCATAATGACTATTTCTTTATCCATGTGCTGTAGTAAGTTGTTCCTGATGTTGGTTACAAAATTTGTCATAGAAATGGACAAATTTAAACATGGTTATGCTCTATCAAAAATAGCTTGAAAATTACCTAAACGTTAGACTGTACAGTAAACCTGGGAGAGTATAATTAGTTTCTTTATTAAAAGTAAAATACGCATATTTGTTAGCTACAGTGAGTGATATATTTGTCGAAAAATATCAGTAGTTTCAATAGGAGACTTCGAAATAGGAGTAATTTAATATACTTCTTCACAATTATCAATTTAATTCTATCATGGCCAAAACTAGTGCTATGGCCGAAACCGGTGCTTCTACCCTATGCAGTTCAAAAAGGAATTCATTTTCCTATCTCAATCCCATTCAAAATTCAGGCAATGAAATTTTTCTGGTAGCTAGTACGCAGCTAAAAAGAAATCATAAACCGAAAAGGTAAACGAAGTTCATTTGCTGTGAACACTGCTGTGAAGCAAAATGTCACTTGTTCTTGCACGGAATAATGAGCACTGACATTATTCAGGTACTGAAAGTGCCAGGCAGTTGGTTGGTCGTCTCACACCCAGCGATGCCAGATTGAAAGACATTAGCCTACATTTAAAATATTTTTCACGTTATAGTTACCGGAAAAGTTACGTGAATATTTTCCACTATCGTTTTCTAGTAGATTCTACGTGATTGTTATTTGAGTTCATCATGACCTGGTGAGATGAATTATCCTTTAAAACTTATTCAGTAGATGCATGCATTTCATGTGAGTTACACGTAGAATTCATCTTCAACATATTTTGATAATTTCTAAAACCCGTTTCCTAGCTCATAAAAATTAGAGAAATAAATGAAAAATGTACATTTCGTAAAACGTGATTGCTATCAGATATCACTCAGGTATGCAAATTCGTCAATTCGTAAATAAATAAAACAACATAAAAACTGATAAATATTACGACATTCTCGGGGATTGTTATTGTCCGCTGCAGCTGTTTTCGTTCAGGTAACTCTCCCACCTTCGAACAGAAGCTGTGTGAAACCTGTAAGCTCAAGTCTCGAGTTTATTAGGATTTTTCAAAAATTCACTTATTTGCAAGCCATCCAGAAATTCTGTTTTATGTTCAAAATCAGATAACAGCTTCGCCATTTTGATTTCTGGTTATTTTCGCATAGAGAATTCACGCGATACATCCTGTTTGACGCTGTCAAGTTCACCTAGATGGTACGTGATTAACCATAGTATGCATGGGATTTTCACGTAGATGTTATGTTTGTCACATAAATCATGCAAAATGACAGAAAATGAACGAGTATAGGAACTTTCACATAACAATAACGTGAAAAATATTTTGAGTGTATGATGAAGACATCCATTTTTGTGAGGACAGCGTGAAGACATTGGAGGAAACATGTGAAGACATTGAAAAATATGTGAACGACCCTAACTTTGCATTAGTGCATTAGTGGTGACCTTTTTTTTTTTTGCTCGACAGTTTTCGATTTGCCGGAAAGTTTTATCAGCCTTCGAGCTTCGGGTAGGAAGACATTTTTTTGCGGACCACGAAGACTTGAAAAAAATACCTGGCATCCCTGCTCTCACACCAGATCGCGGTAAACAAGTGTGTTCGTGTTCTAGAAATAAATCAAAAATCATGCGCTATCGTTACTGTGAAGAATTCTCAGCTGTCAAAATTCCGTTTGGTAAAAAGGGCAAAATTTCGTGAACCTCTTTTCTTTTCAACTGCGTACCACGCTTAACTCTTGTTCCGTCGAAGAACTGATGAAGTATGTTCAACGTGCCGCTGTGTTAGGCCATGCCAGATCATTCTGCCAGCCGAAGCCTTTTTAGAATAATTTTTATGCAGGTTTATCTAACGACAGTCAAAATTCTGTTTATTATCTTTTTGCCTCTAAACTCTTCACGTGAGTAAATAACCTAGATTTGTTTATAGAATTTTAGTTCAATGCTAAATCATTCCTTAGACGATGTTTAAATTTTAAACTAGAAAGTAAGCAGCGCGTAAGAATACAAACGTGTACTATACGGGCTATACGACGTTCAAGTTTTCGAAAAAACAAAATGGATGCAAAGGCTTGAATGAAAACCAAAGAACACCACCACAGCCAGAAAAATAATGAATGAATCTGCTACGAAAGCTCTGAAGATTGAGATCTGTGTACTCTCGCGGCCACATGGTCTCTCTCAAATTTCAATGACGTCGAGAGAAGAAACAGAAAAGCAAAACGAAGCAGGTGAAAAGATTCTGAAGAGAGGGTGTATAATGAATGTTTTCTCTCATTGCCATCGGCTTTTCGTTCAACAATGAGTTTGAACCAAAAATGCCATTTTTACGCAAGGCATTGCATTAGTAATGGTGAACATAAGACTGTGTTTGCCCTGTCGCAAAGAAGTGTTTAAACGACGCTTGGTTCAAATGAAGGCCTGAACAAACGGTAGTCATTACTTAGTGTGGGTTGCGTTGCGTGTGAGTTGTACGGCGTAGTTTGAAGTGTAGCCCATCAGGTTATATTTTTCACGGCACATAAGATTCCACTAAGTTGACAACATGTTCGGGATAACATTGTAATTACAAATAAATTACCTTCGATGATTTTTCGTCCACTCCAAAAATGTGAAACGGTTAACTTTTTGTCTGAGATCGTCTACCTGTCCTATGAACAGTTTGAACAGGTGGACGAGACGCCTCTGGCAGCAGATATAGCATAACGTATGAGGAAAAAAATCCGAACAAATTTTCAATTCCAAATTAAATTCTTGCGCAACTTATTTTCCTATACAGTAGGTTTCCGTTTTTGGCATGTTCCGTTTTTGGCATGCTCCGTTTTCGGCACACTCCGATTTTGGCAACAAAGGGTTCCGTTTTTGGCAACATTTTATATAACATAGTATACAATGATTTACACAACAAACTGAGGTGATTTTGACACCCGTTCTAGGTTTAAACTGATTCAACTGAAACTGAAAACATCTTACGCCTGATGGTTTCTAACGAGCTCAACTACCAACACTATTGATATGCCGCACAGTGGAACACTTAGAACATCAAACCTGATCATAATTATTTTAATATTTTTTTTGCACTGAAAACGTATCATATAGTGATAACCAGACCCGGATTTGAGGGGGGACCAAGGAGACAAATGCCCCGGCCCTCTCGACACGAAGTGAAGACCTTTTTTTTGCTCGTCACCTTCTAGCGGTTGTGAATGCGTGGCACAACTTAAACAGGCCCCACGAAAAAATCTGCCCCGGGCCCTCCCAACGCCCAAATCCGGCCCTGGTGATAGCAAAAACTTATGAGTGGATCTGGGCATATTTTTGCATAGAGTAACCCACCTAAAAGTGATATATGCCCGTTTTTAATAATAAATCCTAAATCAAGTCATGTTCGGCTCAAAATTCATCCAAATACTTGAATTTATCATCAAACGACTTTTCGGTACACTTTTCCATCGTTTGATAAAGTTTCATTCTTGTAACCATGGCTACAACTATCCCAGAAGCGAAAATAAAATTATCTCTTGATTATTTTTACACAGCGATAAAACACAAAACCGGAATAATCCGGAAGGTTTTTTCTTCATCAATATAACCCAAAATATTAGCACTTTTACGTAATATAAGCCGTTCAACCGGATATTACCGGAAACATAACTTATTTCATTTTAAGTTAACTTGTAAAAACAAATATTTTTGGTTTCATAACATTGATCTTGACGGACACCAGAGTATTTGGAGACAAAACTTTACGCGCTAAGTACCCATTTCTGTTCGATTAACCTTCTTTAACAATGTCTATGGTTGTCCTATTTAGAAATCGCTTGTTTATCTTCGAAACGTTATATTTTAGCTAACGGTATCAAAGCGTAACTATCATCTACAAAAAACTGTTCAATTGCGGTCGGTTCAAACCTCTCGTTACGACCGTAAACATAATTTTTGGATGTTGACAAGCTGTCAAATGATCAGGCAAACATCACACTTCAAAATGAAATACTACACAACAAAATTGACTTACTTTGAGTTTTTCACTTTTGATCAGGTTTGAAACATATTTACTCCTATGTGTTCCGTAGACATTAGGGTGCCAGGCAAAATGGTCATCTTGAATTTCAAAAAAATAACCCTATACAAAATGTTCACCTGCTCGAAAAAACACCCTGTGCAAAATTTCAGCTCGATCGGACTTAAAATGGGGTGGCGCAAAGCGATTGAAGTTTGGCTTTTTTAAAAACCGAAAAATCAGCCAAGGGTACGTGAAATTTCGGTTTTCGAAATTTTTCTTTGATGCCAAATGACTTAAAAACGCATGAAACGTCGAGAATTGGTGTCATCTGAAAAAATTTTTTTTTGCAAATATTTACTCTCTGGGACTAGTCGTTTTTTCAATTGTGGAAGGTGGAGCTCAAAATGTTTAGAATTTATCTTTTGAAATTGATCACTAGTCTCTCGAAATAGCTTGTACAATGATATACACTATAACTAGCATCGAATACATTATGTTTCATTAGGATGGTTCATTTATTCGGCATAGGGTGGTTCATAATATTGTGAAAAATGAGTATAAAATTAAAAAAAGCACTTCGGTTCGTTTGATTGGTGTGACGTCTTCGGCCTTTCCAAAAAAAATACACTCAAAAAATTATTCGTTCAAAAGTTAGAAGAAAGATTAAAAATTAATTATTCAAAAGAGCTCATTTTTTAAAAACTTGATTTAAAAAAAAAAAACAAAAGATTACCAAAACAATGAAACCAGTCCGATCATATGGAAATCAAGAAAAATAAGTTATCATTTTTTGAAAAAAAAAAACAATATTTTTTGAAAAAAAAATATTATTTTCAATTATTTTTTTTAAAAGCCATATTTTTTTTGAAAGGACAAAATATTATCTACAACTTTGCCGACGGTTTATTTGATTGGCATAGTGTATCTGGCAAAGTTGTGAATAATAACTTCGTTCCTCCAAAAAAAATGTACCCTGTGAAAAAAAAATACATTTAAAAAATATAACATTTTTTTCTGATTTCTCCATGGCCAGTTTCGTTGTTCAGGAAAACTTTCGTAGTTTTTATAAAAAAAATCGGTTTCTTTAAATTGGCTGTTTTCGATAATTAATTTGTAACTTTCTTTAATTTTTTTTTAAATTATTAATTTGTTTTCAGAGTGTATATTTTTTTTCAAAAACAAAACTATTATCTACAACTTTGCCGAAGATGTCACACCGCTCAAACGAACCGTGTTGGATCTAAAAAATTTTGTAATCATCAATACCTATCCGAAATAGCATTTTCCAATAGCTTTTCAAAAATGAGTTGTGTTTCAATAAATTAAACCAATAGCACAAAATGGCATCTTTTGCCTATAAAAACGTCTATGCAAAGTTTCAGCCAATGGGCACGTTCACGTTCTGATGATGTAAACTTGACAGAAAATGCATGGTCGAACTGTCAAAACGACGCAAACCTAGAAACAACGAGTCAATTGTGTTGCGTATCTGATTGAGATCCCTATACTCTCATTATCACTGAATAACATCGATACAGTCTTTTGTCCGATTATATAAGCCAGAGCACTGTGTGTTCAATCAAGTGTTGGCAAAGGACATTATTGGGGTAAATAGAATAAATATATTGTCTGGTACAACATTCGAAAGACGAGTGCAAATGTGCAAATGAGAGTAGATTTTTCAAACAAAGTAATATAACATATTCCATCAGCTTCCACCGTTTCATTTAAAAGTTTAATACACTTGGAATCGAAAACATTTTTCAAATATTAAAACTCCATGTATCTCCCGTGTGTGATTTTGCAAATGACATGAAAGCATTCAACATTTTCCACGAGACACAATCTTAATTTTGGTTGAGATAATTTTTTTTTTGCACAGAGTAGTTTGATACATTTTGTAAATTTGTTTTGTAATATTTTTTAATTTAACTTATAATTTTTCCAATTCAACATTGCCACCCTAACGACAATGATATAACAAATATTATATTTTCAGGAATTTTCCTATTGGTATTCAGTGAAAAGTGATTTTTTTCATTTTATACTCATTTTTACACAATATTATGAACCACCCTATGTCGAATAAATGAACCACCCTAATGAAACATAATGTATTCGATGTATGATTTGAAAATCAATTAAAAATTTATCAAAAGACTAATTGGTAGCTGTTACTCATCAAATGGGTAAAAATTTTACTCAATAAAAAATCCTGCAAATTTTTCAAATATGGGTGAAATTTCTCTTATTTATGGGTAATTTAAATTTAACGTGTATTTGACTCCAACTGTAAACAACGCACTGTCGTATATATATTTTATAACCAGCCGTCTTTTACACTTATTTGCTTTCAAATGGAACAGAAAGTTTGACGTGACAGACACTGTTGCACAAGCGCTGCGAGAGAATAAAAGTGACAACAAATTTAAAATTTGTTATTACTGTACGTTATATAAGACGAATTTTGTTAAAAACCCATTTAATTATATTAATAATTAATTTTCATAATAATTTTGAAGTCTCGAATTAAATTTATTGATGACAAAAAAGGTTTCCTTTTTTGGCACGGTTCCAGTTTTGGCAACTGAAATTTAAAATTTTGTTGCCAAAAACGGAAACCTACTGTACTTGTTTGTTTATTCAAGTAATGTAACTCATTTACAAACCTCATAGGAAAAACTCAGCTCCACATCGCGTTGATTTCCTGATCCTGTGGGGTACTTGCTTCATGGCTTTCTGAATTCCGGATGTTTCAATTGTTTTGAGCACCTTCTTGATTTTTCTATCAAACAATCGACGTTTTTTGCTCTGTAACCTTTATGGTAGACCATTCGTTTCAAATTTGCTCAGAAAGTTTTAATAGATTGCAGCTGTGGCACATTTTGAGAATTGTATCCTTTCGGAATAAACCCGATATTGCCTTGCACAAATCCGCTAAAGTTGCATTTGCATAGTTTGACAATGCAAGGTCTGGCCAAAACACTACTTTGTCATTTTTATGGTACTTATATTTAAAGTTTTAAACCCATTTCATGCAGATACTTGTTCACCGTTTTTGAATCAATTGGGTATTTATTGCCCAGCTCACGATATGATAACGCCGACCGACCAGGCGTTTCCGCCCTCAACTTCGCTCGAACTTTGCTCTCTTGTAAAGTGCATTTTCGTCCGGAACCAGATTTTCTGTTGAAGGTATTTCCATTCTCGAAAAGTTTGTCAATAATGTATATAAATGTTTTTTGCCTTTCTCCTAGAAAGGTATAGCAATCACTTGCAAAACCGAAAGTATAAAAGTGCTCCAAAGGGCCGAATGGCATATATCACTCGACTCAGCTCGACGAGCTGAGCATTTTCTGTATGTATGTGTGTGTGTATGTGCAGATTTTTATTCTCACTCACTTTTCTCAGAGAT
This sequence comes from Wyeomyia smithii, assembly GCF_029784165.1. Classification (NCBI taxonomy): domain Eukaryota; kingdom Metazoa; phylum Arthropoda; class Insecta; order Diptera; family Culicidae; genus Wyeomyia; species Wyeomyia smithii. Next base: position 163,877,608 of record NC_073695.1, on the reverse strand, counting down.
GGCTGGATCGATTTTCATGAAATTAATTGCAAATGAAAGGTCTTGGTGCCCCATAAGACCCTATTAAATTTCATTGTGATCGGATTTTTAGTTTAGAGGTTATGTATCAAAATGTAAAAATCATGAAACATTATCTCAAAAACTACACTACCAATTCGAACAAAATTGGTTTCAAATGAACGGGCTACCTGAAATACCTTTAACTTTTGAATTTTATGAAGATTGAACTTGTGGTTCAAAAGTTATGAAAAGAAACGTGTTTTGAAGACTGTTTAATCTCACTCATGTTTCTCAGAGATGGCTGGGCCGATTCTCATAAAATCAGTGTCAAATGGAAGGTCTAGTTGCCCCATAAGACCCTATTGATTTGTTTTGCAATCGGACTATTACTTTGCCTGTTATGTTTGAAAATGTGAAATCCAGCTATGAAAAGGAACGTATTCGGAAGACTACTTGGACTCACCCACTTTTCTCAGAGATGGCTGACCCGATTTCCACAAAATTAGTGTAAAATTAAAAGTCTAGCTGCCTCATAACACCCTATTGAATTTTACTGTAATCGGACTGTAACTTCGTCTGTAATGTATCGAAATGTGAAAATCACGAAACTTCATTATCACAGAACTTACACAACCGATTTGATCAATATTATTATCAGATAAGTGGGCTAGTTAAGGGTTAACTGATGAATTATGATTGAACACGTGGTTTCAAACTTTGGCTGCTCTTCACGTTCCCATTTCATTTGATTATAATCGAACTTAAGCAACCGTTATGTATTAAATTGTTTAGAAAACAACAAAAATCTATTATCTCGAAGATTACATGACTTATTTGAACATAACTAGTGCCATACGAACGAGTCATCTTTCAAACTTACAAATAAAAAAAACTTCATAACAATTTGATATGTGGCTCAAAAGTTATGGAAAGAGAAGTAATTCAAAAACTATTGAAACCTATACCTGGTTTGATCGATATATGTGGCCTCAACATGATTTAAATGTGGTATCGTACTATTTGAACGTTCCAAATTCATTGATTCCTTGCGATGTGTTCAAAGTCTGCAAATGCACAACGAATCGGCCATAGGATATGATCAAGGTCAAATAAAAAATCGTTTAAAATGATTGTTTTTATTGAAATGACATCATCACCGACTTTTGGCTTCTGTACATCGCCTCAATTCTGAATATATTCATATTGGATGGTATTCGGTCATTTTCAGCAGATTTTCTGGCATCAATCTAACACCGGAAATACTTGGGAGGTATTTAGTTATTTTGATTGTTTTCCAGAAACTAAAAGTGGTTGTCTTTAAATTCAAAAGGGTGTCTAGGGTCAATGTTTGGTTTCTATGCATCATCTCGATTGCGGAAATATCCATATTGAGTATTTTTCGGTCATTTTCGACTGTTTCCTAGAAGTTGCCATTTGGCAATTCAAAATGGTGTCTGAGGTAAATTGTTAGCTCCTTGCATCATTCTGGTTCCAGAGATACTCATATTGGATAGCATTTGTTTATTTTAGGCTGTTTTTCATAAACCGGTAGTCGCCATTTTGGATTTCAAAATGGTATTTAAGATAATTTCTGGCCTCTATGCGTCATTCTGGTTGAACACGCAAAAGTTGAAGTCTTGCACAATCATTGTGTCTTCCCGATTTGCACAAATGTTGCACAGAAATCGCACAATAAATGTGTGAAACGCATAACGCAACAGTTGTACTGCGAATACATTGACAAAGAATGAAGTCAGAATATGTATCATACACCGACACTTTATTTCTCACGTCGAGTGTATTAGTGACTGCTACTCATGTAGCAGTGCAAGCAGCAAACAACTACTTGTGAACTCACTAGATTTAAATAGCTATAATACTCGATGGATTTGGTCATTAAAAAGTACCATTTAATGATTTGCAAAAAAAACGAAACAAAATTATGTTAACAACATTTTGTAATCAACGCTAGCTTCACCGCAAAACTAGCAAAACCCTCCATTCCACAAAGCCACAAAAGCGTTGCCGATTTTTTATGGCACCACTTGTAAATTGTGAATAATTATTATTTGTCATCCTTTGCACGCGCTTTTTCTCAAGCGACGAGAGAAATTTCTCTCTCGCTCGTAGAATTTCCATTTACCTACGTGCGACAAGACTAGACACGTCACATACAATTTGCTGGTTGCTCTTTCGCTTCTCTTTCGGTTCGTATTGCGACGCGCAAGGTCTCGTCGCTTTACGAAATGAACAAGATACCCGTGCTGTACATACTTGATACAAGTGTTGTTAGTGTCACTCATACTGGCGGTGCGTGCTTGCTGCGGGGAAAGCATGAAGAAGAAAGAATATCTCGAAAGCGTGTGTGCAAAAGACTTGAGAAGCGTAGCATATGTCTCGTTCTCAAGCAGAAAGGAGGAGGAAGGTTTTGCTTCTCGCTTGCTTTGCAATGCTGCTTGATACCAGTTGAAACTGTTATAGTAAATCTGATAGATTACCTGTTAGAGCTGGTGTACCTCAAGGAATTATTTTGGGCCCAGTCTTATATAATATTTTTGCTTCTGATCTTCCTGATTTGGCACCAGGATGTGAGAAATCCTGATTTTCTCGGTATCCTACGGTAGGTTTCAATTTAGCTCGTGCTCTATATAACTTAGCTCGAGCTCTATATTTTCAAAGTAACGTCTTCTGAACTTAAAGATGGTGAAAGATTTATTCTAGCATGCACAGATTTGGAGAAAGTCAAGTTTTCATAAGAACTCGTACTTTAGTGAATTCAAACTCGTTTTTCTCTAAATCTGTGCATGTTGGAATAAATCTTCCAGCATCTTTGGATTCAGAAGACGTTGCTCTAGGAATATAGAGCTTGAAAATTGAAGAGAAAAAAATTGAGGAGACTAAGTAAATCAGGTTTCCATGAAAATACGCGCGTTTTTGAGACCTTGCTTAAAAAACGTAGAGCTTAAAATTTGAAAAACGGTTTTGTTATTTGAATTTTTATAAAAATACGTAGTTTTGTGATTACGTACTGAAATAATTTGGAAACTTCAAAATTCACACTTACATACCATATTTCAACTACCTGACTTGATTTGATACATGGAGCAATTGATACGTATGAAAATTCCCAGTGTTTGCTCAATCTGTTTGAAAAATTAGAAAAAAAAAACACAGACCTATTTGCATCTCACGAAAACGAGGAGGAGTCTACAGGGGTAGCACCTTTACCAAAACTTATAGCAACTGTTCCCCTTGAATAAAATTTCAAGTTTTCCCAAATCGGTCGTTTCAGTGCTGAGAACGAGCATTTCCAAAAAACAAGTTTCGTCCCGGGTCTTTACGGGTTAATAGAATGATGACACATATCAATGAAAATTCAATTTTTGCAAATGAGCAGTTTGGATTTCGCCTTGGGCATTCGACTACTCATCAGTAACAGTAACTAGTATAATTCGTACTAATAAATCTGAAGGTTATTCCACTGGACCTGCTCTTCTAGACATAGAAAAAGCATTCGACAGTGTTTGGCATAAAGGTTTGATAGCTAAAATATCCAATTTCCGTTTTCCTCTTTACATCACAAAAATTATACAAAGTTACTTGACAGACTGCACTCTTCAGGTTAACTATTTGAATAGTAAATCTGATAGATTACCTGTTAGAGCTGGTGTACCTCAAGGAATTATTTTGGGCCCAGTCTTATATAATATTTTTGCTTCTGATCTTCCTGATTTACCACCAGGATGTGAGAAATCTCTGTTTTGTGACGATACAAGCATTTCCGTAAAAGGCAAAAGCCTTTGTGTCATATGCAGTAGGCTGCAAAAAAGTCTAGATATATTTTCTTCATAGTTGCAGAAATGGAAGATTTCTCCTACTGCATCAAAAACAGAATTAATTATTTTTGACGTGGGACTACGCCTTTGTTTACTATACTGGGATGCATTCTGTAAAATTTGAAATATTTCAAACGTTAATAACAGCATAACCACATGATGGATAACAACAACCAATATGTTGTTGGATAGATAAAATGTATAACAATTTTGTAATATGCTAATTATCACTCTAATTTAATTGCTAAGCGGTAAAATTGATAAAATACTACAAGGTATACAGCCCTAGGGTTGTATGAAATGGTGACGTGGGACTAAACACTGTAATTAGGGGATTTTTCATTACAAAATATACAGAGTCTGCAGACAGAATCAATGTGTTTACTCAGCGACTGTACGTATTTTTATTTTCAGCCTCCCCTGGAAATCAAATTTTGAAATATATTCAACAACACTCGAAAGAATATCGTTTATATCTGACGATATTATGCCTGTAGTATTTTTTGTGTGCAAACAACATGTATTTGTCAAGGCACAAGCGTATTGTGCTTGTTGAAGAAGCACCAAGAATTTCTCGTAATGCGTCAAAGTCAGAATTAACTCTTTATTCTCAAAAACCAAATCCAATAATACTTACGTTATCATAATTAATGGTTTTGTCTTCTTAAACTCTGTTTAAATTAGATCTATAATATGGATCTTACTTTCAAAATAATATGGAAGCCCTTACAAAGGTTCATTAGTTGGCAAACATAAGAATATATTTGAAACAAAATTATTAACAAGTTCCAGCAAAAAATCGTAACAATCCACAATTACATTTTTGTTTTTTGCTTGACAATTTTTTTCATTTGCCTACAACTGCATTCGCTGTATTACGAAGACAGCTAATATACGTTTATTATGGTAAAGTTTAAAATAATAATATATCATCTAACAATTTTGAAATGTAAAAAGAGATTCTGAATAAATCTTAGTTGTTGAGTTATTTATGGTAATCAGTTTTTCCTCGTTTGCACACTTATATAAATGTACGAACAAAGGGTACCACTGCAATACGAATAGTACCGCTGCAGTACGAATAGAAGTGTACCGCTGAAATGTACGAATAGAAGAGTACCGCTGCAATCATAGACGACGAGAGACCTGCGGTTCTTTACTCTACTGGTACTGTTGCTTTTACCGGCATGTTTTCTTTCAAGACATCAGTTTTTATTAGGTTCTGAAAGCAGGTTTAGAAATTTTTCAAGAATGAGGATTGTTTCAAACTTTTTGGAAAACTTTTACCTTCGAGACATCATATTAGTCTAAGCTCATGGAAGCAAAAACAAATTGACCTATTGGGACGGGGAGATTCTGTCAATTTTTATTTCGATATTGATACAGAGAATATCACAGGGAACGGATGGTGTCCATTCACGTCGTCTGTGCTAGGAATGCTCGCATGTAATTGGTTCATTATTCGCGTAAATTGTTATTGAAACTTTTTATCAATTTTACCACTTAGCAATGAAATTTAAGTGATACCTAGCATATTACAAAATTGTTATACATTTTATCTATCCATATATAACATATGGGTCATTCCATACGAAGTGACCACGGAAAAGAATAAACTTGGACACGACCATCACGGATTTGGCACAAAGCTGAGGGAATTATTCATCTAGGTTCACTATGAAAAAATCCCAATTTTGGTGTCGATTGGAATACCCCCGCTCTGTGGGACCCCCCTCTTGGTGACAAAGTCAGGCAATTTTTGTTCAAAATTCCGTTTTTCTTTTTCCTACAATTCATAGATGTAGGACGTCCGCAGAATACTGATAGATGATTTTTAAAGAAAATAAACCAAAGAATCCAAAAAAAAATATAGTTTTTGACTGGAAGTGTTGCCAGATAGATTATTTTTCTATTTTTAAACTAAATTTGCATTTTTCGGCAAATGTAGCTGAGTTTATTTTAAATTTGAAGGTTGCATCGTGTTTCTCTGAAAAATTTTCATAAGAAACACTTATCACCCCGTGGTAATATGAGCCAATCTCGAGATATAGCATTTTTATAAAAATGGTTTCAAATTTCTTAATTAGTTGTTCGTAAAAATGCTATATCTCGAGATTGGCTCTTATTACCACGGGGTGATAAGTGTTTCTTACGTGAAATTTTCCGAGAAACACGATGAAACCTTCAAATTTAAAATAAACTCAGCTACATTTGCCGGAAAATGCAAATTTAGTTTTAAAATAGAAAAATAATCTATCTGGCAACACTTCCGGTCAAAAATAATATTTTTTCTGGATTCCTTGGTTTATTTTCTTCAAAATTCACTCATTATGTTTTGGGTGTCTTACGGCTATAAACTTTGAAATAAATTAATTACGAAATTTACAACTGTTTTCGTAAAAACGTTATATCTCGAGATTGGCTCATGTTACCTTGGGATGATAGTTGTTTCTTACGTGAAATTTTCCAAGGAACACGATGAAATTATCAAATTTAAAATAAAAATGGCTGCATTTGCCAAAAAATGTAAATTTAGTTTTCAAATACAAAAATAATCTATCTGGCAACACTTCCAGTCAAAAATTATATTTTTTTGGATTCCTTGGTTTATTTTCTTCAAAAATCATCTATCAGTATTTTGCAGACGTCCTACATCTATGAATTGTATGAAAAAGAAAAACGGAATTTTGAACAAAAATTGCCTGACTTTGTCACAAAGAGGGGGGTCCCACAGAGCGGGGGGTATTCGAATCGACACCAAAATTGGGATTTTTTCATAGTGAACCTAGATGAATAATTCCCCCAGCCTTGAGCCAAATCCGTGATGGTCGTGTCCAAGTGGCATGTACACTTCCTATGGAATGACCTATATTGGTTATTGTTATCCATCATGTGGTTAAGCTGTTATTAACGTTTGAAATCTGACGCAACATTTGCCAGTTTCATTTCCAATTTTACAGAATGCATCCTAGTATAGTAAACAAAGACGTAGTCCCACGTCAAAAAATAACAAATTTATGCGAATAATGAACCAATTACATGCAAGCATTCCTAGTACAGATGACGTGAATGGACACCATCCGTTTCCTGTGATATTCTCTGTATCAATATCAAAATAAAAATTGACAGAGTCTCCCCGTCCCAATAGGTCAATTTGTTTTTGCTTCCATGAGCTTAGACTAATATGATGTCTCGAAGGTAAAAGTTTTCCAAAAAGTTTGAAACAATCCCCATTTTTGAACAATTTCTAAACCTGCTTTCAGAACCTAAAAAAACTGATGTCTTGAAAGAAAACATGCCGGTAAAAGCATCAGTACCAGTGGAGTAAAGAACCGCAGGTCTCTCGTCGTCTATGGTTGCAGCGGTACTCTTCTATTCGTACATTTCAGCGGTACACTTCTATTCGCACTGCAGCGGTACTATTCGTATTGCAGTGGTACACTTTTGTTCGTACATTTCTATACGTGTGCAATCGAGGAAAAACTGCAATGCTGCTGTTGATGGAGATTGAAAGTTTATCTCATAAAAAAGACTACCATAAATTACTCAACAAGAATTGTAAATTTTTGCAACGGATATTTATTTAGTTTTATCTTCGATATTCACTGAATAATAGTGACCGGATAATATCGAAAGAGTAAATTCCTAAATATATACATTTATAGAAGAGTAAGAGCCTGCGAATGCTTGTGAATTTTTTGTTTATTTAGTAAGATTCATTCAGAATCTCTTTTTACATTTCAAAATTGTTATACATTATTATTCTAAGCTTTACCATAATAAACGTATATTAGCTGTCTTCGTGATACAGCGAATGTAGTTGTAGGCAAATGAAAAAAAATGCAAGCAAAAAATGAAAATGTAATTGTGGATTGCTACGATTTTCTGCTGGAACTTGTTAATAATTTTGTTTAAAATATATTCTTATGTTTGCCAATTAATGAACCTTTGTAAGGGCTTCCAAGTAAAATCCATATTATAGATTTGATTTAATTAGAGTTAAATAAACACAACCTTTCATTATGATAATGTAAGTATTATTGGATTTGGGTTTCGAGGATATAGAGTTAATTCTGACTTTGACGCATTACGAGAAATTCTTGGTGCATCTTCAACAAGCACGATATGCTTGTGCCTTATCAAATACATGTTGTTTGCACAAAAAAATACTACAGGCATAATATCGTCAGATATAAACAATATTCTATACGTACAGTCGCTGAGTAAACACATTGATTCTGTCTGCAGACTCTGTATGTTTTGTAACAAAAAATCCCCTAATTACAGTGTTTAGTCCCACGTCACCATTTCATACAACCCTAGGGCTGTATACCTTGTAGTATTTCTCATAAACCAAGAGTTTCTTTTCTCAAACCCACCAATAATCATGTTGTTAATATGAACGGTTCAATCTTCAATTGGTCTGACCAAAATAAATATTTAGGGCTAATTTAGGATAAAAATCTCACCTTCAAGAAGCACATTAAAAATTTCCAAACAAAGTGCAATAAATATATAAAATGTTTGTATCCTCTTATCAACAGAAAACCTAGACATTGTCTCGAGAATAAACTGTTTATTTACAAACAAATATTTAGAGCAGCAATGTTATATGCAGTCCCCATCTGGACAAGTTGTTGTACAACCTGAAAGAAGATGCTTCAATGGACTCAGAACAAACTTCTGAAAATGATATTGAAGCGTCCTCGCTGGTTTAGTACGAATGAACTACACAGGTTTACTAATGTGGAAACATTAGAAAATATGGCAAACTAAATTATCAATAAGTTCCGACAAAAATCGTTGCAATCCTCAATTACAACGATTAGCTCACTTTATAGTCAGTAAGATAGGTGTAAGATTAGATTAAGGTTTAATTTTAAATCCCTTTTTTTCTTGACAAGTAGGTTTTCCTACAATTATATTCACCTAACTGCGGAAGCAATTACAATCTTTTAATGAACTAAAGCTTAAAATATATGTAATAGTGTTTATATGTCCCCGTTTGTGGCAGAACACACAATAAAAATTCTGAATAAATATTAGCAAATAATTAATTCATCACAAAACATCCCCCCTATTAAAAAAAAGTCCTTTTATATGCTTGCGATAGCGCGCGAACGTTTCTGATTGGCTCCCGCATTCATAACAATTAGGGTAAGGGGGGCAAGATGGGTCACCTAAGCCAAATTTTCTATATCACGTAACTGAAGATAGTTCTGGTCTACCTTTCAGATGATTATTTTGAAGTTATGTACATTTTATTTAATTACGCTAGAAAATAACAAAAATCAAGTGTTGGTTCGGTTTTACAGAATTTTTAGAAAAGGTTTTTTTTTGCCCTGTGATATAGGCGGGGCAAGATGGGTTACCCTCTCAAACAGCACAAAATTATGAATAAATCTCAATGAACTTTTTACGGATAGCAAGAAAAATGCCTTCTCTTCATAGATAATAAAAATATGGGGTCATCTCGTCCATGTTATACCGTCGAAGGGGTTAAATTTTCCTCGACGATTGCTTTCTGCAGCATTTTGTAGAACTTCTCTACTGTCGGCTTATTGAAACAATGAAAGTTTTTTCCGGAGTGACAACACCGTTTACGTCGAATCTAGCCTTAAAACTGAAACGTTGATATTGAAAAATCAGCTGTCGATGCAAACTATACTGCCTCGTCTTTGGTGACCCATGCTGCCCCAAGCATTAATTTAGTTCACGATTGTGATGTTCATGATTATTATTTTTTCCGTGTTGGGTATTTTATCTTACTTACCTTACCAGTCAGCTTCAGGCCGAAGTGTCCCTTGCTGTTTGAAGAAGTCGTCTCCATTCAACTCGGTCCATGGCTGCAGCTCGCCAGCCATGTCGTCTGCGGAGGCCCCGCAGGTCGTCTTCCACTTGATCGAGCCACCTTGCTCGCTGCGCGCCCCGTCGCCTTGTTCCAGTCGGGTTGTTATCAAGAACCATTTTCACCGGGTTGTCGTCCGACATCCTAACGACATGCCCAGCCCACCGTTGTCTCCCGATTTTCGCCCTTTGTACGATGAGTGGTTCTCCCAGTAGCTGATGCAACTCGTGGTTCATCCGCCTCCGCCATGATCCATCTTTCATCTGCGCTCCACCACAGATGGTACGCAATACCTTTCGTTCGAAAACCCCAAGGGCGCGTTGGTCCTCCACGAGCATAGTCCAGGTTTCGTGGCCGTAGAGGACTATCGGTCTGATCAGTGTTTTGTAGATGGTTAACTTCGTGCGGCGGCGGATTTTATTCGAGCGGAGTGTCCTCCGGAGTCCAATGTAGGCACGATTTCCTGCCATAAGGCGTCGACGAATTTCTCTGCTGGTGTCGTTGTCAGCAGTCACCAGTGAGCCCAGGTACACAAACTCGTCTACCACCTCGATTTCATCACCGCTAATATAAATTCGTGGCGGGAGGTTGACACTGTCTTCTCTGGAACCTCTTCCTCTCATGTACTTGGTCTTCGATGCGTTTATGGCCAGTCCAATTCGTCCGGCTTCAGCCTTCAGTCTGATGTACGTCTCCTTCATCTTTTCAAGGGTTCGTGCTACAATATCAATGTCATCGGCGAAGCCAAAGAGCCGAACAGACCTTCTAAAAATCGTGCCACTCGTGTCGATACCAGCCCTACGTATCACATCTTCCAAAGCGATGTTGAATAGCAAGCACGATAATCCATCACCTTGCCGTAACCCTCTTCGAGATTCGAAGGGACTCGAGAGTGTCCCCGAAACTCGAACTACGCACATCACCCGATCCATCGTCGACTTGACCAACCGTGTCAGTTTATCCGGAAAGCCGTAATCGTGCATAATCTGCCATAGCTGGTATCGAACGATTGTGTCGTATGCCGATTTTAAATCGATAAACAAGTGATGTGTGGGCACGTTATACTCACGGCACTTCTGTAGGACCTGCCGTACCGCGAATATTTGGTCCGTGGTGGCGCGGGCACCCATAAATCCCGCTTGGTATTGCCCCACGAATTCCCTTGCAAACGGTGATAGTCGACGGCACAGAATTTGAGAGAGTACCTTGTAGGCGGCGTTCAGCAACGTGATTGCGCGGTAGTTGCAGCAATCCAACTTGTCGCCTTTTATGTAGATGGGGCACACTGTACCCTCCATCCACTCCTCCGGTACTACCTCCTCCTCCCAAATCTTGGCAATAACCCAGTGTAGCGCCTCAGCCAGTGATTCAGCTCCAGCGGCTTTATTGTTTTTCAGCCGGCCGATCTCCTCTCTAACCTCCTGGAGGTCAGGGGCTGGGATTCTGTCGTCATCTGCGCGTACACCGAGATCTACTACCACTCCGTCGTCGTCCTCTGCTACATCGCCATTAAGGTGCTCATCGTAGTACTGCTTCCGCCTGTGAATCACCTCACACTTGTTCGTGAGAAGGTTGCCGCCCAGGTCCCTGCACATGTCGGCTTGTGGCACATAGCCTTTGCGGGAACAGTTCAGCTTCTCGTAAAACTTTCGTGTGTCATTCGCACGTTACAGTGCCTCCATCGCCTCGCGATCTCGATCTTCCTTCCGCTTCTTCTTCCGTAAGACCGAGTTTTGCCTGTTCCGTGCGCGTCGGTAGCGCTCCACGTTCGCCCTCGTTCGGTGTTGCAGCATTCTCGCTCGTGCTGCATTCTTCTCTTCCACTAACTGTTTGCACTCGTCGTCAAACCAGTCGTTTCTCCTGTTCGGAGCCATAGTACCAAGCGCCGCTACAGCAGTACTACCTATGGCTGATCGAATGTCCCTCCAGCCTTCAAGAGTAGCTGCGCCAAGCTGCTCTTCCGTTGGTAATGCTGCTTCCAGCTGCTGCGCGTACTCCCGTGCAACCTCGGCGTCTCGTAGTTGCCCGATGTTTGGTCGCGGTGGGCGACTTTGACGCGTGTTTCGCACCGTCGAAAGTTTTGAGCGCATGCATACTGCAACAAGGTAATGGTCCGAACCAATATTCGCACTGCGGTAGGTGCGAACGTTGATGACGTCAGAGAAAAATTTACCATCGATTAGAACGTGGTCGATTTGGTTCTCCACTTGTAAGTCAGGTGATCTCCAGGTGGCTTTGTGGATGTCTTTGCGGGGGGAGAAGGTACTTCTGACTACCATACCGCGGGAGGCTGCAAAGTTCACACATCGTTGGCCGTTATCATTTGATGCGGCGTGCAGGCTATTCGGCCCTATCACCGGTCTGTACATTGCCTCCCGTCCTATCTGAGCGTTCATATCACCGATGACGATCTTAACGTCCCGTTGCGGACAGCTATCATACACCTGCTCCAGGTGCGCATAAAACGCTTCTTTCTCATCGTCGGCTCTTCCTTCGTGTGGGCAGTGCACGTTGATGATGCTGTAGTTGAAGAACCGGCCCTTAATTCTCAACTTACACATCCTCGCACTGATCGGCTGCCACCCGATCACGCGTTGGCGCATCCTACCCAGCACTATAAAGCCCGTTCCAAGCTCGTTGGTAGTGCCACAGCTCTGATAAAAGGTAGCCTCTCGATGTCCGCTTTTCCATACCTTCTGTCCCGACCAGCAAAGTTCCTGCAGTGCTACGATTTCGAAGTTGCGTGGATTTAGTTCATCATATATGATCCTGTCGCAGCCGTGAAAGCCCAGCGATCTGCAGTTCTATGTACCGAGTTTCCAATCGTAGTCCTTATTTCGTCGCCTAGGTCTGTGCCGATTGTTTCGATCCGTATTAACTTCTTCGATATTTGCAACATTTGGTGTTTTTCAGGGCGGCTTGTTGGGCCTTCCCCAACCCCCTGTCTCGCCGGAGGGCCATCGTGTCAGCTCTGATTAGAGTCCCACGCTGACACCAGGACGTTGATCAGCCGCTCCTAACATGGAGATCAGACGCTGTTTTGAGCCGCACCATCTTGGTGGACAGACGCTCGGGTTGGCGAAGAATTTCCTCTACCGCCGAGATATGGTTACCGCGCCAACGATCGCGTCGCACCTTCTCACTTAGCTATTGTCGGATGACAACATTGCCCAGGCAACGCCAACCAGTTGTGTCCATGTTTTAACTGGTAGTCTATTGTATCATATGACTCGTGGAGACGTGAGATAGGAACTTGTGAGGACCGGAGCTAAGTTTGACGCTCCTTCCAAGTTGTCGATTCACCATTTGAAGCCCAGGGTATTTTATCACTGCGACAAATTTTTTGATCTTTTGTGCAT